>NW_007728313.1:300405-307027 GCF_000696425.1 Galeopterus variegatus
CAACCTCGCCAGCATTTATCGTTCAGAGTCTTTTGGATTTTAGCCATCCTAACTGGGGTGAGATGGTATCTCAGTGTAGTTTTGATTTGCATTTCCCGGATACTGAGTGATGTTGAGCATTTTTTCATATGTCTGTTGGCCATTTGTATATCTTCCTTAGAGAAATGCCTATAGACCCACTTCTCACTAATATAACCAGGTAAGTCACAGGGAGATACCCTGCATGTTTTTCTGCCTTAACTTATGTTTAAAATCCATTTTGCAGCCTTTAAGTGTATGTTTATTAGCACTGCACTCTACCAAGTGAGCCACAAGCCGGCCCTAAGTGTATGTTTAAAAGAACTGCATGTATCTGGTTGAAGATACAGATTGCAGCACCCTTAATTGATAACACCCGTGCAAACTTTGTTCCTGTTGCTCTCTTTTACACTGAGATTTGGTTAACACAAATTTCCATTCTGAGAAAATTTCCTATTATTCTTCAGAATGTTTGCCAGCATCACACGATTTTAATATTATAGAAAATTTCCCCCTTGCCCACTTGAATATCACCCAATGTTCTCTTAATTATAGTATAGTCTACAAGCAGACTTGCAGTATAGTCTACTTTGTCTGCTATTAGTAGAGCTATGCTGGCTTTTGTATATATTGTATATTATTTACCATTCTTTTACTTTCCATTTTTCTATATTTTTTATATTAAAAGTCTTATAAACATCACCTAGTTGGTTATTTTTTTAATCCAGGTTGAAAATCTCTTTTAATTGGACTATTTAGTCCATTAACATTTAATGTTAATTACTAAAATATTTATGCTAAAATGTATCATCATACTTCTGTTTATGCTTTCTTATGGATTAATCAATTTATATATATATATATATATATTTGTCTTTTTCCTTGTCCGGCAACGGATCGCAACCCTCAGTGTCGCGCCCGTACCAGACCGGGACCGGCAACGGGATCGCAACCCTCGGCGTTGCTCCTGCGCCTCGCTCAGCCAGTGAGTGGGAACCGGTCTGTATGTGGGATCCGAACCCTTGGCGGGAGCACCACCGCGCTTCCCAAGCAGCGCACTATAGCAGTGCGCCACCGGGCCGGCCCCGATTATTTTTTTTTATTTTGCTTATTTTTTAACTTGTTAGTACCCATTCTCTTATTTTCCTGTTAGTGGTTTCAGTCGAAATTACAATACACATCATTGACTTTTTAATATTTTATTTGTTTTATTTTATTTTTTAAAATTTTATTAATATTATTTTTTTAACATTCTATGATGTTGTAGAGCAGTTGGGAGGGAGAGGGAGAGGGGAAAAGGAAAGGAAATGGGATGGAAAAAGGAGAAAGGGGGAGGGGTGGGATTGAGGACTGTGGCACCCCACACATTCCCACAGGGAGACCAGTGGGCTTCCAGTGGTGGCCTGGTTATTGCTGGGCTGGGTGCAGATGTCAAAGGAGTGTGACAATAGCCCTCACCTCCCACCACCCCAGCTCAGGAACCTAGGACCCTTCTCACTGAGGCTTGCTGGTCGTCACTGGGGACCAAGGGCCTCATCCATGCCCCCGCCATGCTCAACATCATTGACTTTTATGTCTGCCTTATGTAACCATTTCTTTTTATTTCCCAGGCAAAATGTCCAATGACATTTTTTATGTCATTGTTATTATATATTTTAATTCTCAAAATATAGTAAACACTACAGGGTGAGCTACCAATGTTTTAGCAATCAATATTCATTCAGATATACTCACATATTTATCCTTTCCAGTGCTCTTTATTCCTTTCTGTATTACCATGCTTTCCTCTAGGATTATTGTCTTTGTTTTCCTAATCAGAGAAAATGCTTTAATATTTCCTCTGGCATCAGTCTGCTGTAATTAAATCTTTTAGTTTTAGTTTGTCTAAAAATGTATTTATTCTACCTTCACTTTCATGTTGTGTTTAGAACTTGAGGTTACCAGTTATTTTCTGTCAGTATTTTAAAGATGTCATTTCACTGCCTTTTAGTTTCTATCATTTCAGTTGAGAAATCTGCTGCCAGCCTTGTTGATATTCCTTGGAAAGTAATTTGCCTTTTCTCTCTTCTGGCTGCTCTTTGTAACCTTCTCTTTGTCTTTGGTTTGCAACAGTGTGTCTAGGTATTTTGTTTTGTATTCATTATCACAAATCATTCAGTGTTTGTAGAATTTCTTAAATCTGCAGACTGATCTTCCATGAGTTTTGGAAAATTTACAATTCTTATCTCTTCAAATATCTCTTTCCAATCTTTTCTATTCTCCCTTCCTGGGATTTTTATTACACATTTGTTAAACTTTGTTATCATGTCCCATGGGTCATACTGTTATCTGTTTTTCATTCCCCTCCCCACAGTGCCTCAACCTGGATACATTCTACTTAATTGCCTTTCATTTCATTAATCTTCCTTGCTGTGTCTTATCTTCTGCTAAAATCATTATTGAATTATAAATTGAGTTACTGTATTTTTCAATTTTAGAATTTGCATTTGCTTTTTTCTTAGACTTTCTAATTCTATAATACGTTTTGTCTTTTTCTCTGTTTTTGGAAATAATAATAACAGTTATTTTAAAGTCCATGCATGATAATTCAATATCTAGATTATTTCCAAGCTAGTTTCCATTGTCTGTGTTTTCTTTTCATTTTTAGTCATTACGTCCTGTTTTCTAGGGTGTCTGATAATTTTGTTTTTGGTAGAATGCTGGATATTTTTTATAAAAAATAGTAGAGGTTCTGCACATTATTATCTTTCTCTATGGGAGATTTACTTAATTTTCTGGTGGGCAGAAAGAGTATGAGCAGATGACCTTGCTTTAGTGGAGGATAGGTTTCAGGTTTTAAGGGTACTGGCTCTGTTGTGAGCTTGTCCATACTCCTGAGGTGTAACCCTTAATCTGAGGGCAATGCTTATTGGCAATTTCAGTTTAAGGCTTGTTCCTTCCCCCTACCCCCAGACAGTGCCTGTTCCCTTTGGAATCTTTGAATCTTCAAATTTTGTTTCTACAACCCTAACTTCTTAGTTTCTTAGCACATGCTTTCTTCTTGGATTCTCCTCATTTTGCTGCATTTGCATGCATCTCTGAAACTTGTGAATGCCTTGAGGGAAAATTGTATGTAGATTCTCTGGCTCACTTCTCAGAAATTCTCTTTTTTCTCTGAGATCTTGGACCTTCATGTTCTGGACGCTTTGGTAGTTCTGAAGCTCAATTCTTGTCTCTTCACCTTGGTAAGATAACTGCAAGTTCCAGATGCTTCTTTCTGTTTGGCCTCTATGCCATGCACTATGAATTGACAAATGCCTCAAAGGGAGAAACTCTGGCTAATACAGGGCTCAACTCAATACTGTTCTCATCTCTTCATCATCTTGCCTCATCAACTTCTGGCTGCTTTGGTTGCCCTTCGATGGCTTCAAGTGTTTTTTTTTTTTTTTTTCAAAAGTCACCCAGATTTTAGTTATTATTGGCAGAAGATTTAGTGTGATATAAGCCACTGTCATAGCCAAAAGTAGAAGTTGGGTCACATTCCTTTTATTATCTAAATTAAATATCTTTGAAACCTCATACTGTGAAAATATCTTTTTTTCCCATCCCTAGCCCTTTCTCCTATGGTAATTCTAATAATGCAGGGGTGCTCATACTCTTTAAGGAGGCAGATCTACTTACCATTACTGTGGAAAGAAAAATAAAGATCAAAACAAAAATCCTCCTTCATTGGCTGAGGAATGGTTTTGATTTTGGCTTTGGTATTTGTCATTTTCACACTCTTGAAACACAGGTTCTCTGGCTGCACTGGTGTAATCCTTAACCTCTGGCAAAAATCAGCAATGATCTTGGATTACACACTGCTGCCGAAACCCAGGGACCCAATTTCTCTTCCTACTTGGGTAACCTATTGTTCCAATAGGTAGTCTCTCTGAGTGTACAGGTTCTAGGCTCCCAAAGCTCTTTAATACACAAGTCTTATTGTTTACATGTACACGTACATACACACACACACACACACACACACACACACCACTATTCTCTCTCACTCTCCATCTCTTTTGCAATTATTTTCCCAAGCCAAACCACAGTAGCAGGATAGCTGGATCTAGGAGGATTTCCATCCTAAGCCACATACACACTGCACCTATAACCATTCCTCCTCACCAGCCTCTTAGTCCTGGACCTAAGAACAGAGAAACTCTATGCTCCTTTGGCCCAAGGTCCATCTCTTTTACCTGTCCTGCAATGAATGACATCTTTTTAGAGAAACACTCCAATTTAGCACACATACCTGTGTAAGTTTGTGCTCCCCCTCTCTTAACACTCTATCTTGAACATCTTTTTATATTAGAATATATAGAGCTACCTCATTCTTGTGTAACATTTGTACAACATTAAGTAATTGACCTTAATATTAATATTTGCACAATATTAAGTAACTGACCTTTCATTCTGTCCCTATCGATTTGGAAAAGCAAGTGTTTCTCTCTTAGTTTCAGCAATTTTCTGAACACATATCCTCACCACCTAATCCTGTTTGCAAATTTGAAACTCCAGGGTGAAGAATAAAGTAACCTAAGAGACTATGCTATATGAGAGAAATTACTGGATTTGAAGTCCAGAGATATTTGGGTTGATTTTCTGATTCACATGATTACTGTTTAACGTACCCAAAGGGTGACCTTGGACTTGAGTTACTGAGGACCTGGTTTTATAATCTGTACAATGAGGATGGTGTTCTAACCTCACTGTTCTTCTGTGAGCACTAAATGCACGTCTGGAGCATAAAAGTTGGTAGTGAGAAGTGGGGAAAATATTTCCGCCAGTCTGGGCTTCATCTGAAGAGCTGTTCATTTGGCAGGCATAAATATGATTACTGTAAAAAAGGTTAATTCTTTGGGCCAGAAGACCTCTATCCTAGCTATGAAACTAAGTAGCTGGGTGACATTGGGAACTCTTTAAGCCTTAATTTCCTCATTTGTAAAATTCCAACAGTAATACCTGCCTCAAAGAGCTGCCATAAAGATCAAAATGAAATAGAATCCAGGGAAGTCTTTGGTAAACTCTAGATTACATTGCAAATACAAAATACCATCTACAACTCGCCGCCATATTCATGCCACACAGAGAATAGGACCAAACTTGTTGAAAAGTCATGAATTTCTTTTTGGCATGGTGGTGAAATCTCACAAAAATATAAAGAAATACAATAAAACTCCTGATATTTATAATTATGCATCATATTAGAATCATTTCAAGAGTTATTTTCATGTTTGGAGGAAGTTGTGGGGTTCTTATAATGGATGAGATATTTTTCCATATTTGTTCTCTCACCTTGGAAAACATTAACAATTATAGCTTTTGCCTGCTCTGAAATGAGATTTGGGATTTAGGCAGATCCTGGAAAAGCTGTGTTAGTAATAACAACACCAACAACAGTATCTGCGTTCTTATGAATCAGGTTTGCTGTAAGAACTTTCCATGGACTCCTTTGTAATCCTCACAACTCTTTGGAAGACACTATTACCCTTACTTTAAAAAGAACCAAACTGAGGCATCAAAGTTGAGCTGTCAAAATTCTCACTGGTACATAGTGGTAGAGCTAGTATTAAAAAGCACATAGATTAATTCAGTCTATGCTTTTAGAAACAGGATAACTTGAACCTGATTAAACAGAAATATAAACAAGAATATATCATAAGAGCATAGGATAGCTCATTGAAATCAAGCATGAGAAAGTAGATGGGCCTTAAGAGGAGAAATTAGTAACTGGAAACCCATTAAATCAGTCAGCCAATAAGTCTGATCCTCTCTCTTTCATTTCCCTTATTTCCACTTCTTTCAGTGGGTTTGCATCCTTCTCCTACTTCACAAACCTGCTTTCTACACTTCTATATCTATTTAATAGAATATGGCTGGCCCACACCATAGATTGTGTTGTTACCTTTCAGTCACTCTGGGAGACTGACTTGTAGCTACAGTCCCAATTTGAAATATTTGAGAGAGAGGAGACTTGTTTGGCCTGGTTTGTCCACCCATTGTCAATCCCTCTGAAGGACAGGGATGGGGTGGAGGTGGAGGTGGAGTACTAAAATTTTTGTCATAGTTGTAGCATTGGTGTATATCAATATAGTTTTACATGTTCTCCCCAAATAGCAATTCATGAAATATAGTCATTATTTAGCTATCCCCATCCCCAATGTGTTTGAAATATAGGGAAGGCAGTGTTACAGTTACCTGACTTCAGGTAATTCATCCATTCTCTCCCCAAATAGCAATTCATGAAATATAGTCATTATTTAGCTATCCCCATCCCCAATGTGTTCGAAATATAGGGAAGGCAGTGTTACAGTTACCTGACTTCAGGTAATTCATCCATTCTGTCAGTATTTATTGCATGCCTCCTACGTGCTTGATGATGGTCGAGGGAAAATATCAGCGAAATAAACAGACAAGATTCCTGTTCTGGAAACTCGCATTATAGAGGAACCACAGTCTACTTTGGAAGTAATATATAACAACCATCTAATCACTTACGTCACACAGAAGGTAAAATTTCCACATCACTAAACTATCACTTACGGGTGTCTTCTTGGGTCATTTGCCCCAGGGCCTCAGTTCT
>NW_007728313.1:307376-314220 GCF_000696425.1 Galeopterus variegatus
ACACAGAAGGTAAAATTTCCACATCACTAAACTATCACTTACGGGTGTCTTCTTGGGTCATCTGCCCCAGGGCCTCAGTTCTTGGCATCGTGTTCATTCCTTCCAAAACTCGAGGTGGCTACTCAGTGCTTATGACAAAGAAAAATTGTCCAAAACCTGGTTGAAGACAGAAATCTTTTCATGATGTAATTCACAACCTCCTACTAGGAAGGAAATTAAGATTTGTGATAAAATGCTTAAGCAGTTTTACATTAAACTTTAATGAGATTAAGACCTCTTCTGGGAAACTACCTACCCACCTACTTAGCTGACTGTCAGTCAAGGGTATAATGATCTTTTTAACCAGACATTCTTTTTACAATATATTCAGTCTAACAATGATTATCTCACTTTCCTCCTTTCCTATAAAATGTCCCTTCCAAGGTCAGCAAAGTCTCTTGTCTCACCACAAGTCTGAAATAGAATGTTGATCCATGCTCATAATAAATTACCTGATAGGATACTTTAAACTCCTTTAAAAAAATATAGTGCTCACTCTGAAAACCTATTATCAAAAAGAAAAGAGATGTGATTTATACTATCCTTATATAAGTTGTTACCATTGGGGCAAACTGAGTGAGGATATATGGGATTTCTCTGCATTATCTCTTACATCTGCATGTGAATCTACAATGATCTCAAAATAAAAGTTAAAATAAGAAAAGAGATGCCATCTTTGCTTTCTCTCCTCTTCCGCATCCATTAAGTCTGCACTTTACGGCATTTATATTAGCTGCCCAGAGAAACTTCCATGTTACATTGGGGCCTCTCTTCCTGTCAGCCTTCTTTCTATCTTTCTGATATTTTCTTGTACATTCATGCATTGCTTAACCATGGAGACATCGTTGCACAAACATCACAGCATGTACTTACACAAACCTAGATGTTACGACTTAGTACACACCTTGGCTATATGGTAGAGCCTACTGTGCCTGTGCTGCGAACCTGTACGGCATGTTACTGTTCTGAATATGGTTCTAAATAGGCAATTTTAACACAATGGTAAGTATTCATGTATCTAAACACATATGAACATAGAAAAGGTAGTGCATTGTGCTAAAACGTTAGGAAGGCTACAACTTCAGTAGGTGATAAGGCTTTTTCAGCTCCATTATAATCTCATAAGACAACAATAGTGCATGTGGTCTGTCATTGATCAAAATGTCATTATGCAGCATGTGACTATGTATTATAACTATGTTACATACTTGTCTCTACGCTTGTATTATCCCATTATTAAGCTGTAGGGCCATAAAAGATAAAAGTTCTGCTTTGTGCTTCTTTGTCTTTTCCAAGCAAAGGGTGGTCACGAAATGCTGGTTGAATTAAATTAAATTTATAAATATTTATACCCTTGATATCTATACCTTTAAGGAGAATGACTTGGGCCTGGAGCATCCCTTGGTGGCTTTTTGAAGAGGAGAGTGGATCAGTGCTTCTCAGTCTTGACCATATATCAGAATCACTGGTGGCTCTTTAAGAAATACCAGTGCCAGGCTTAACTCCCAGCAGTTCTCATTTAATCCACCAAAGATGGGGCATATCCATATATATACTCCAAATATATTTTTTAGTTATAGATTATTTGATTTGATTTGATTTCTTTTTTTTTAAGAAAATGTAATTTTATTAATATTATTTTTTACATTCTAGGATGTTGTTACAGAGCAGTTGGGAGGAAGGGGGAGAGGGGAAAGGGGAAGGAAATGGGATGAAAGAAGGATGAAGGAGGAGGGGTGGGATTGAGGCTTGTGGCAACCCCCTCATTCCCACAGGGGAGACCCATGGGCTTCCAGTGGTGTCTTGGTCATTGCCGGGTTGGGTGCAGATGTCAGGGTGGTGTAGCAAAAGCCCTCTCCTCCCACGTTCCCAGCTTGGGAACCCAGGGCCCTTCTTGCTGAGCCTTGGTGGTTGTCACTGGGCTGGTTGCATGTGCCGGGTGGTGTGGCCAAGGCCCTCGGCATACCACTGCCCCACTTGAGAGAGCCCAGGGCGCTTCCTGTGGCAGTTCAGTGGTTGCTGCTGGGCTGGTTGCAGGTGTTGGGGTGTGTGGCCAAGGCCTGAGGCCCCCCACCACGCCAGCTGGGGAGAGCCCAGGCACATCCGTGTGGCAGTTCAGTGGTTGCTGTTGGGCTGGTTGCAGGTGTTGGGTGTGTGGCCAAGGCCTGAGGCCCCCCACCACGCCAGCTGGGGAGAGCCCAGGCACATCCTGCAGCAGCTCAGTGGTCATTGTTGGGGTGGTTGCACTTGTCGGGGGGTGTGGCTGAGGCCCTTGTCCCCCACCCTTGGAATTGGTTGTGGGTGTCGGGGGGCACTGCCAAGGCCCCCTCTCCTCCCGCCTTTCAGGCTTGGTAGCCCAGGAGACTTCCAGTCCTTCTAGGTGTTATAGGTATTCTTTGGTGAAATGAGACCTTTACTAGATAATATGAAACTTTGTCTCTGGTTGTGGATACATTGTTTTTACTTTCAGTTCTGTGTTGGGTTATTTGCTATTCCCACCAGTTAAACTCTGTGCTAGAACTAAGTTGTTATTCTTTGCTTACTTCTAAAATGGGGGAACTTCCTGTGGGGACCAGTACTTGAACTCTGTGGTTGAACTAAATTGCTGCTTTGCTGCTGATTCCCTGGGGAAGGCTTTTTGTGCAGCTCAGGTATTAATGGTTGACTTTATAGGTACTTCTGGCTCTCAAGGGATCTGTTGCAACTGGGTTGTGTAGAAACTCTGGTCTGGGCCTGAATCTTTTCATCAAACTGAACCCCATGCAATTCTGTATTCCTGACTAGTCTCCTGTGAGTGGTCCTCTGCTGATTGGGATGCAGATCAGCTGTGCTTGCTGTGTCCCAGTGTTCCCCCAGTGGGCCCATCTCCCCCACTGCCTGTGCTGCAAAAACTTCCCATGGGACGGGCCATGCACTGGTCCCTTGTGATGACTCACCGGCCTCGGAGTGGCTCCATTTTTTAGTTGTTGTGGCTCCTTGTTCCTATGTGAGTCCATGGAAACCCTACTAGTGGTCTTGCTGGCCTGGGGGCCACTAAGGCTCTCTTCTCTCCTGCCACCTCCAAGCAACTTCATCTGAAGGGCACAGCTGCAGCTTTTGCCAGCTCCAGCTCCGTGCACTCAGCAGCTCTAGCCTTAAAGTGGCTGGGGCTCAAAACGGTCAGAGTGTTTTTTTCTTTCTCTCATCGTGGCTTCTGTGGCCTTCATGTACTCCATAGGACTCTCCTGCTCTTCTCCTGAGCTCTAGTGGCCCCAGCTTGGCTATTGTTGCCTTTTTATAGTTGTAAATTGGTTGACTTGTGGGAGAGAGTGACACTGGGGACCGTCTATTCCACCATCTTGACTGGAAGTCCTGAATTCTTTTTTTAATTCAAAATATATTAACATTTATTTGTACATATTTATGGAGTACAGTGTGTTGTTTCAATAGATGTGTATACTGCACAATGATTCCCTTAGGGTAGATAGCATAGTTTTGTAACCTTTAGTTCACTACTTTTCCTCCTTCCTTCTCCTCCTCTCTCCCAACCCCCACCTCTGGTAACTATTATTCTACTCTCTACTTCTTTTTTTTATTTTAAAATTTAATTTAATTTAATTTTTTAAATTTAATTTTATTTTGTCAATATACAATGTGGTTGGTTATTGTGGCCCATTACTGAAACTTCCCTCCCTCCTTCTTCCCCCCTCTCCCTCCCAACAATGTCCCTTCTGCTTGCTTGTTGTATCAACTTCAAGAAATTGTAATTGTTGTGTCTTCTTCCCCCCCACCCCCAGGTTGTTTGTGTATTTATTTATTTATTTTTAGCTCCCACAAATAAGTGAGAACGTGATATTTCTCTTTCTATGCCTGACTCATTTCACCTAATATAATTCTCTCTAGGTCCATCCATGTTGTTGCAAATGGCAGTATTTCATTCTTTTTTATAGCAGAGTAGTATTCCATTGCATAGATATACCACATTTTCCATATTCACTCATCTGATAATGGACATTTCAGCTGGTTCCAACTCTTGGCTATTGTAAAGAGTGCTGCGATGAACATTGGGGAACAGGTATACCTTCGACTTGATGATTTCCATTCCTCTGGGTATATTCCAAGCAGTGGGATAGCCGGGTCATATGGTAGATCTATCTGCAATTGTTTGAGGAACCTCCATACCATTTTCCATAGAGGCTGCACCATTTTGCAGTCCCACCAACAATGTTTGATTTGCATTTCCCGAATGCTGAGTGATGTTGAGCACTTTTTCATATGTTTGTTGGCCATTTGTATATCTTCCTTAGAGAAATGCCTGCTTAGCTCTTTTGCCCATTTTTTAATTGGGTTGCTTGTTTTTTTCTTGTAAAGTTGTTTGAGTTCCTTGTATATTCTGGATATTAATCCTTTGTCAGATGTATATTTTGCAAATATTTTCTCCCACTCTGTTGGTTGTCTTTTAACTCTGTTAATTGTTTCTTTTGCTGTGCAGAAGCTTTTTAGTTTGACATAACCCCATTTATTTATTTTTCCTTTGATTGCCCGTGCTTTTGGGTCATATTCATGAAGTCTGTGTCCAGTCCTATTTCCTGAAGTGTTTCTCCTATGTTTTCTTTAAGAAGTTTTATTGTTTCAGGGTGTATATTTAATTCTTTAATCCATTTTGAGTTGCTTTTAGTATATGGTGAGTGGTATGGGTCTAGTTTCATTCTCCTGCATATGGATATCCAGTTATCCCTGCATGATTTGCTGAAAAGGCAGTCTCTTCCCCAGTGTATAGGCTTGGTGCCTTTGTCAAAGATCAGATGGCTGTAGGTGTGTGGGTTGATTTCTGGATTCTCTATTCTATCTCATTGATCAGTGTGTCTGTTTTTATGCCAGTATCATGCTGTTTGGGTTATTATAGTTTTGTAGTATAGTCTAAAGTCAGGTAGTGTTATGCCTCCAGTTATATATTTTTTGCTCAGAACTGCTTTGGCTATGCATGGTCTTTTGTTATTCCATATAAATGACTGGATAGTTCTTTCCATTTCTGAGAAAAATGTCATTGGAATTTTGATGGGGATTGCAATGCATTTGTAGATCACTTTGGGTAGTATGGACATTTTCACTATGTTGATTCTTCCAATCCAAGAGCATGGGATATCTTTCCATCTTCTTGTGTCATCTTTAATTTCTCTCAGCAGTGGCTTGTAGTTCTCATTATAGAGATTTGTCACATCCTTGGTTAACTCTATTCCTAAGTATTTTATTTTTTTGGTGGCTATTGTAAATGGGCAGGCTTTCTTGATTTCTCTTTCTGCATGTTCACTATTGGAGAATAGAAATGCTACTGATTTTTGTGTGTTGATTTTGTATCCTGCAACTTTACTGAAATCATTTATCAACTCCAAGAATTTTTTGTAGAGGCTTTAGGCTGTTTGATATATAGGATCGTGCCATCTGCAAACAGGGACGGTTTGACTTCATTTTTTCCAGTCTGGATGACCTTTATTTCCTTCTCTTGTCTGATTGCTCTGGCTAGTACTTTCAACACTATGTTGAATAGGAGTGGTGAGAGTGGGTATCCTTGTCTAGTTCCTATTCTTAAAGTAAAAGCTTTCAGATTTTTCCCATTCAGGATGATATTGGAAGTGGGTTTATTATATATGGCTTTAATTATGTTGAGATACTTTCCATCTATAAGTAACTTGTAGAGAGTCTATATCATGAATGAGTGTTGAATTTTATCAAATGCTTTTTCAGCATCTGTAGAGATGATCATATGGTCCTTGTGTTTGATTTTATTGATATGGTGTATCACATTTATTGATTTGCATATATTGAAACAACGTTGCATCCCTGGGATGAATCCTACTTGATCATGGAGTATAATTTTGCATATGTGTTGCTGTATTCTGTTAGCTAGTATTTTACTTAGGATTTTTGCATCTATATTCATCAAGGATATTGGCCTGTAGTTTTCTTTTTTAGTTGTATCTTTACCTGGTTTTGGTATCAGGGTGATGTATGCTTCGTAGAATGAGTTTGGGAGAATTGCCTCTGTTTCAATGTTTTGGAATAGTTTGTACAGAATTGGTGTCAATTCCTCATTGAATGTTTGGTAGATTTCTGCTGTGAATCCATCTGGTCCTGGGCTTTTCTTTGTTGGGAGCCTTCTGATAACAGCTTCAATCTCTTTTATTGTTATTGGTCTGTTCAGATTTTCTACATTGTCTTGAGCCATGTTTTGATAGTTTGTGTGTGTTCAGAAATTTATCCATTTACTCCAGATTTTCAAATTTGTTGGCATATAGTTGTTTATAGTAGTCTCGAATGATTCCTTGTATTTCAGAGGTATCAGTTGTAATATCACCTTTTTCATTTCTAACTTTCATTGTTTGGGTCTTCTCTCTTCTCTTTTCAGTTAGCCATGCTAATGGTTTGTCAATTTTATTTATCTTTTCAAAAAACCAACTTTTTGATTCATTGATCTTTTGTATTGTTTTTTGGGTTTCAATTTCATTAAGTTCTGCTCTGATCTGAATGATTTCTTTCTGTCTGCTAACTTGGGGTTTGGATTGTTCTTGTTTTTCTAGTTCTTTAAGGCGAAGTGTTAGGTTATTCACTTGCCATCTTTCCATTCTTCTGAGGTAAGCATTTAATGCAATAAATTTCCCCCTTAGTACTGCTTTTGCATTATCCTACAGGTTTTGGTATGATGTACCACTATTTTCATTAGTTTCAATAAATTTTTTGATTTCCTGTTTGATTTCTTCTTGGACCCATATGTCATTAAGTAGAATGCTGTTTAATTTCCATGTGTTTGTATAGTTTCCAGAATTTC
>NW_007728313.1:315220-316056 GCF_000696425.1 Galeopterus variegatus
ATCTTTTTCCATCCTTTCACTCTTAGTCTATTTGAGTCTTTACAGGTGAGGTGGGTCTCTTGAAGGCAGCATATAATTGGGTCCTCCTTTTTAATCCAGTCAGCCAGTCTGTGTCTTTTGATTGGAAGATTTAATCCTTTTACATTAAGAGTTGTTATTGAATAGTGTTATTTACTCCTAGCATTTTATTGATTTTTGTTTGGATGTCTTAAGTGTCTTTTGTTCTTTTCTTTCTGATTTACTGTTTGTCTTCTGTATTTGTTGGTTTCTTGGGTTGTAGATGAACTTTTTTTTTCTCTTCATTGTTGGCATTTTTATTATCCTAGTGGGTAATGATTTTTCTCGAGTTTTTATGGCAGTGGTAGTTATTTTTCAGGTACCAAACCTAGTACTCCCTTGAGAGTTTCTTGTAAGGGTGGTCGTGTGGTGGTGAACTCCTGCAGTTTTTGTTTGTCTGAGAAATATACTATTTGCTCTTCATTTTGGAAGGATAGCCCTGCAGGGTAGAGTATTCTTGGCTAGCAGTCTCTGTCTTTTAGTATTTTTTATATGTCATCCCATTCCTTTCTGGCTTTTAGGATTTGTGATGAAAAGTCTGATGTTAGTGTGATTGGGGCTCCCTTATAGATAATTTGATGCTTCTCTCTTGCAGCTTTTAAGATTCTCTCTTTGTCTTTGAGTTTTGCCAATTTAACTATCACATGTCTTGGAGAAGACCTTTTTGGGTTGAATACGATTGGGGATCTTTGAGCTCCCTGAATCTGAAGATCTGTGACTTTTCCTATACCTGGGAAGTTTCCTGCCACTATTTTGTTGAATATGTTTTCAATGCAATC
>NW_007728314.1:0-37827 GCF_000696425.1 Galeopterus variegatus
AGTTTTTTGTGGGGGAGGGGGCAGCTGGCTGGTACAGGCATCTGAACC
The DNA here is from genome assembly GCF_000696425.1 of Galeopterus variegatus. NCBI lineage: Eukaryota > Metazoa > Chordata > Mammalia > Dermoptera > Cynocephalidae > Galeopterus > Galeopterus variegatus. The sequence goes on from NW_007728314.1 coordinate 49, forward strand.
CATGACCTTGGTATTACCAGCACCACGCTGTCCCAAGTGAGCTAACCAGCCAGACCTACTCACCCTTTACGTCTCAGGTCAAATGGAATTTTCTCAGAAGGGCCTCTTCTGATCTTCTGATCTGGAATAGCAATGGTCATTCTTGTCTCTCACTGCATGGTGCACAATTGCACTTAACCACAACTTGAACTCGTCTGATTGTCAATCACTGTCTCACCCAGTTGACTGTACGCATCAAGAAACTTGACCTGTCACGTTCACTGCTGTATCCCCAACACCTAGCACTGGGCCAGAATGTAGGAGGTGCTCAATAAGTATCAATGTGGTAAAGAGAGTGGATGAGAGAAGAACCAAGGTCTTAAAGTCACACAGAGACCAGGCTGTAAATCTTGGCTCCATCACTCACTACCCTTGCGCCATTAGCAAGTTACCTAAGCTATCTGGGCCTCAGTTTCCTCCTCTGGAAGACAGGGATAATCCTGCTGGCTTCTCAGGCAGATAGGTAGATGTAAGGACAGAGTGAGAATATATGTATGTACATTGCCTAGCACAGTGCTGGGTGAGAGAAGAACCAAGGTCTTAAAGTCACACAGAGACCAGGCTGTAAATCTTGGCTCCATCACTCATTACCCTTGCGCCCTTAGCAAGTTACCTAAGCTTTCTGGGCCTCAGTTTCCTCCTCTGGAAGACAGGGATAATCCTGCTGGCTTCTCAGGCATATAGGTAGATGTAAGGACAGAGTGAGAATATATGTATGTACATTGCCTAGCACAGTGCTGGGCACAAGGTAAGTGCTAATTAAGTAGTAGCTTTCCATGTATTAACTCACTCAAGCCTCACCACAATCCCAGGGGAAGGTACGATTCTACATCTCCATCTTATAGATGAAGAAACTAAGTGATTAAGGCCCAGGGAGGTTAAATGCCTCACCTGATACCTCTGGCTACAGAGCCTAGGCTCTCTTCCACTATGGTACTGGTGGTAGCATGTAAAAGATCAACAGGAAACAAAGGCAGGGGCAGTGGTGAGTTCCTAACAGCCAACAGCCCCACTCACCCCCACCCCTTTGACATCCATTCATCCCCATGAAACCCTAAGGTTAGGAGCACAGTATGAATACAACTGGGTTACACAAACATCCGTTGTTATTAATAGCTACAAAGGAAAAGTAGAAAGATCTGATTACATAAAAAATTTAAACTTCTGTAGAATAGAAGGCACCGCAAACAAGGTCAAAAGAAAAATGAGAGCAAGGGAGAAAATATTTAATGTTCATATGACAAAGGCCTATCTCTGGTGTAAACAGGCTCCTGCAAGTTAACCAGAAAAAATATGAATGACCCAATGAAAAAATGGGCAAGGAATGTGAACAGTTTACAGAAGAGGAAATGAAAATGGGCAACAAACATATGTATAAACAGAGAAATGAAAATTAAATACTGGGCTCCCATATGTCTCCTAATATTCCCAAAAATGAAAAGTATCAGTGACATTTATGGCTAATGATGGCATAAGAAAATCAACTCTATCAAACCCATTGTTGGGCTGCAAAAAATTACAGCCTTTAAGGAAAAAATTTACAAAATATTATGACCAAAAAATGTGACAACATTCAGAAAGTAATAATACAAAATGATAGATGGATAGATAGATACAGAAATATCCGTTGCAACATCTTTGTAATAGCAAGAACTTAGAAACATCCTGCTTCCACCAATACAGTGGCATATTACGTAGCTATTGAAACAAATGAAGCAGGGCTGGCTGGTTGGCCCACTTGGGAGAGCTTGGTGCTGATAACCCCAAGGTCAAGGATTCCGATCCCCCTACTGGCCAGCTGCCAAAACACACCCACAAAGAACAACTGAAGTAGTTCCATGTGTGCCAGCTTAAAATTATCTCCAAAACGTATGAAGTTAAAAAATAATTCTATGGTTTGATGCCATTTTTATTTTTCATTTTTTTGGCAGCTGGCCATTTGGGGATCCAAACCCATGACCTTAGTATTATAAGGCTGTGCTCTAACCAACTGAACCAACTGGCCAGCCCGATACCATTTTTATAGAAAACAAAATAAACATACCCAAATCACCCTGCACACTAAAGCAAAGAAAAAGGTAGGGAAATCCAATTTTGAATTATAGTGTGTCAGAGGAGTTGGATTAGAAGGTCTTAGTTTTGTTTAAGACACATCTTTAAGTTTGAATTGTTGCAATGAGCATGTATTATGTTACAAATATTGATTAAGTCCAGCTCATTAGTAATAACTTAATAAATATTGCATGACCATCTAGACTTGCAAAACTTTTTCCACATTAACATGTACCTTGCTACACTTAGACCTTGTTCCTACAAATAAGTTGTTGGTTGAAGAGAAGGTGTTAATTGTCTTCTGAACAACCTCCTGTGATTAACCTCTTGGCTTGCTGTGCTGCCTATAGCCTCTGGTGGGGGAGAACCTTATATCATTATTATTTTAAAAAGAAGTGTATGGTCTGAATATGCAATACATGCACGGGGTAGAAAATTCACAATTAGCAAAAGGGTAAACAGTGCAAAGTGAGTCTCATTCTCTCCCTAATAGCCTAGCCACTATCCTAGCCCAGTTCTACCCACTGGAAAGCAATCAGTCCACCAGCTTCTTGTGTATTGGTCCAGAGATATTCTATGCATATATTAGCATAATATGTATACATTATTTTTTAAACACAAGCGCTGTACACAATGTCTATACACATGAACAAACATGTATTCTTTCTGGCCAGGACCTGATTAGTTCCAAGGTTACAGCTCTTTCCTGCTCAAGAAGCCAAATTTCACCTACTAAGGCAACTTATCCATCCATCCACTGACATCTGCTTACAAGTATTTGTCAAGCTTCACTCTGTGCCAGGTGCTAGGCTAGAGGCTGGAGATAAACAGGTGAAAAGACAAGGTCCTTCCTCTCACCCAGCTGACATTCTAGTGGGGAAGAAAAAAATAATGTAGAAGAAAACTAACAAACTTCAAGATAATGGAATGTGCCATGGAGAGACAAAAAGAGGGCTTATTTTATATATGCCAGGGAAGATCTCCCTGAAAAAGTGACATTTAAGCTAAGAACTGAATGACAAGAAGCAGCAAATGTTGCTGGCTTCCTTGCCCTGATGGCTTTCCAATGAGGGTACCATAGGCAGCATCTAACCTGATCTTATGGTGAAGAGAGTGAGCTCTGAAGTCCTGGAGCATGTGTTTGAATTCCAGCTCTGCCATTGAAAGAGGGGTGCCCCAAATATGTATAATCAATCGTGTTTCAATTAAAAAAAAAAAGCTGGTTGCCTCAGTTTCCTCCTCTGTAATACTAGTTAAATAAAAATAGTACGCACCTCATAGGATTATAGTGAAGATTATATGGTTGTACAACGTGGGCTGGCACAAAGAAAATGATCAAAAAATCGTAATATTAGGCAAAGAGTTCTTAGAGATGACACCAGAAGTATGACCTATAAAAGAAAAAATTGAAAAAAAATTTCTCCATCAGAATTAGAAATGTTTCCTGTATGACAGACCCCACTGAGAGTATGTTACAGTCTGGAAGAAAACATTTGTAAATCACATATCTCACAAAACACTTGTATCCAGATTATAGAAAGAATTCTCAAAACTCAACAGTAAGAAAGGAAACAACCCAGTTAAGAAATGGCCCAAAGACTTGATCAGACAGTTCACCAAAGAGGATACACCGATGACAAATAAGCACATGGGAAAGGTATTTAACAGTGTCAGCCATTAGGAGAAATGTAAAATAAAACCATGATGAGATACCACTACACATCTATCAGAATGGCTTAAAAAAGAAAAGAACCCCCCCCCAAACTCTGACTATACCAAATGCTAGCAGGATGCAGATCGATTGCAGCTCTTGTACACTTCTGGTGGGATTGGAGAGTGGTACAGCCACTCTGGAAAACAATTTGGTAGTTTGTTATAAATGTGAACCTCCCCATACTGGCCAGCTACCAAAAAAAGAAAAGAAAGTTAAACATACACTTAACATATATCTCAGCAATCCCATTCCTAGGCAATTTCCCTAGGGAAATGAAAACTTATGTTCACACAAAAACTCATACACAAACATTTACAGCAGCTGTATTCATAATCGCCCAAAACTAGAAGCAACTCAAATGTCCTTCCATGGGCGAGTAGATAAACTGGTACCTCCACTCTACTAGAATGTTACTCAGCAATAGAGTGGTACAAATCGCTGATACACACAACTGACTGAATGAGAGAGCCAGTCTCAAAAGGTTACGTACGATTTGGTTCCATTCACATTCCCTCTACACTCTTCAAAGACAAAGGTAGAGTGAGGGAGAGTGGATCGGTGCTGCCAGGGGCTAGGGTTGGGGGAAGGGTGTGACTACAAGGGGTGAGGTCAGTTTCCAGGAGATGAAACTGTTCTGCATCCTGATCGCGGTAGTGGTGACGCCTCTCTATGCATATGCTAAAATTCATAGAACTCTACACACACACACACAAAGTCACTTTCACTGCATGTTAATTTTTTTAAATAAGAGAAATAAAAAGTGATCAATGACATTTTCATTCGAACTCAGCCACTTCCAGGTAGTGGTGACACCTCTCTATGCATATGCTAAAATTCATAGAACTCTACACACACACACACAAAGTCACTTTCACTGCATGTTAATTTTTTAAATAAGAGAAATAAAAAGTGATCAATGACATTTTCATTCGAACTCAGCCACTTCCTCCCAGCCCCTCCTCCTGCCTTTTCTCATTCTCTGCAATCAGAAACTTCTTTAAGAGGATGCACTTCCACCCCTTAAATATTTGAAGATATCCTTATTAACTTGGCTTTGTTACTCTCAAATGTGTGATGCAGAGAGCAAATGCCCTCAGGAATCCCACTCTCCAGAATTAGCCACTTTCTGGAAGCTTCCACCAGACCATTTCAAAGCAATTATACAGTTGTTTTCTCACAAGGTTCAGGACACATATTACGGGTTTTACTCATTGTTCAGGGAAACCAGGAGGGCCCTGGGGAGCATGAGCTTGAAAGGGTGACATCTGGGATGACAGCTCATCCTCACATTAGTCTTCACGTTATCACACCATTTCAGGGTTGGATAGAGTCTTAGGGTGATCTAGTTCATCATGGGTCATCCAGTTCCTTCCTGTCCCTTTTTGCCATGCCCCCAACAAGCCTTTGTCTCTCACAGCAGCCTCTTCCCCACACTACTCCCCACCCTCTGTACCCCAGCTGCCACTTCCCATCAGCTAGATCAATTAGCAACCACTGGGTGGATCATTCAGTCAACATCCAACAAATCATCCATTCATTCATTCAAGAGTACTTATGAGTACCTACTATCTGCCAGGCGCTGGGCTAAATTGCAAGAATACTCTAGTGAACGAGGTACTTACATTTCAGTCAGACAGACAGATGCTAACCACAAAATGATTCTAACACATATTTCAATAACAACTGTGCTAAAGCCTGCAAAATGGGAGTACTTGATGTAGCGAGATGGAGCCTGGCCAGACGAGGCTTCCCTGTGGAAAGAGCTATTAAGCTGAGACTTGCAGGATGGGCAGGAGGTGGCCAAATTCAGAGCAGAGGGAAGGGAGGTGAGACAGAGGAAACTGCTCATGCAAAGGCCTGAGAGGTCAGGGTGGCTCCAGTGTGTTGTGGGGACCCACAGGTGCTGGGGACACAGTGGTGGACAGGGCACAATGACAGCTCTACAGGGAAACACTTTGGGACTCTTTCTACTGGCTTTGTAGCCTCTCTTTCTCCTTCCCTTGGGGGCCTTCATCTGAAACAGAACATTTCCTGTAGGGGTCCAGCGTATGGGATCTGAAGTCAGACTCATGTAAACCATCAAAACTAGGCTCCATCACTCACTATGTGTGTGTAAGGGGACAACAACTTAACCTCCCTGTGTCTCACTTTCCCCACCTGCAAAATAGATATGAAAATATAACACGGCCTTCTAGGGTTGTTGTGAGGATTAAATGAGATAATCCACATAAAGTCATGTAAAGTCATGACCATAATGCTTGGCGTATTAGCTGTGCTCAGTGCATGGTACCTGGTGTTGCTGTTGTTGTCGTTGTTGTTATTAATATTACGAGAGGCACCAGCCTTCCTAACCCTGGAGGGCAGTCTCTATATGGCTAAATATAGAGTTAACACAGATCCAGGGAGGGTCTCCCAGCCCCTGGATTCCTGTAGACAAAAGTCTAGGCAATGACTCAGTTGGAATGATATTCCTTGAATCCATCAAGTTTTGAGAGTGAACTTGTGTTTGTCAGTGACACAGGCAGGAGAGTGGAGGACAGCTAAGACCCAGGAAGTTTCCTTAGATGACAGATGTGTGCTGCCAGCTGACATTGGCCCCCACCCCCCACCCCTGCCTCCCACCCGAAAGCTGGACTGTCTTCCAAAGGATTCCAGTGATACCGTTGGTAATGAGAGCCCCACTAAGTCCTCTCCGGCCTGAGGAGTCACGGGTTCTGCCTTCCCAGAAAAGCACCTTTGCTCCAGTGGGAGAATGTCTTTGGACTGATAAAGACTCGCCGTGTCCAGTTATGGGTAGGAATATTGCAAGGGGGTAAAGCTATTTTTTGCCACATGTTCTATCTCTCCAGCAGGCGCAGTGACATTGCTCGGGATCCAAATAGCCCCCGCCCTAGAAGGTCATGGAGCTGAAAGCAAGAAGGCCTAACTCTCCAAGAGCCAGGTGGGGGTGGGGGGATTATTTGCATCACCACTTGGGGGTCCTAAGACCTTTAGCTATCACCCCTTCCATCTTCTTGCCCCTTGCCCCAGCCCTGACTCCTGTTGAACCGATTCTGCCCTGGGCCCAGAGTCTGGTGGCAACTGTTTATTTTTAGCCTAAGATTCCTGGAGAATGCCAGGATGCGGGTGGGCCCTTGTGGAGCAGAGGGTGAGAGGAGGGAGGAGGAAGAGGAACTTTAGGGCCTGGAGGGCCAGGGAGGACATAGCCCAGCCCCCTGACTCCTGTTGAACCGATTCTGCCCTGGGCCCAGAGTCTGGTGGCAACTGTTTATTTTTAGCCTAAGATTCCTGGAGAATGCCAGGATGAGGGTGGGCCCTTGTGGAGCAGAGGGTGGGAGGAGGGAGGAGGAAGAGGAACTTTAGGGCCTGGAGGGCCAGGGAGGACATAGCCCAGCCCAAGCCCAATTGCAGGCCTGTGACAGGTTGCTGCAGGGACAGGGCCAAGTCCTCTCCCTTCTTGGCCCACCCCAGCTCAGGACCAGGCTGGACTCATGTCCTCGTGTTCCCCTTTTCTTCTTCCCTGAGGCCCAAGGGACGTGTCGCTTCTCCTTCCTCTTTCTAGCCACCCCGTCACTCTAGGTCCTTGGGGTTCTCGAACTTGACCACAGTGGGTGCAGAACAGGACCCCACAAGACCTCCCTTCCTCCTGCCTCTGAAAAGATGTTTCTATGCCTTCTCTTTGTGCCTGCCTGGCACTATCATAGGCACCTAATAAATATGGGTGGACTGAATAATGGAAGAACCAATAGGGGGAAGTTATAAAGGTTTAGAAACTCTTAAGTCATTATCCCTGGTTGCTAGTTCCTGTCTCTTTTCTGTGAAGTTCTCTGGAGCCCCCAGGACCTCATCTTTGCCTCTGATCCAGAAGGCATTTGCCCCTTCTTCCTCTTCAATCCTACCTTCAGCCTTCCCTTGACACTTCTCTCCAGGATACCCAGGTCCTGTCCCACAGCTTACGTGAGCTTCTGCAAAACGGAAACTGTCAGGTCGAGCTGGCTCAAGTCCTGGCTCCACCACACACGAGCCATGTGACCTGGGGAAAGACGCCCGGCCTCCTGCAAGAGGTTGTAAAGATCTCTTTAGGGGTTGTTGTGAGGACTCGCAACAGTGCATGTAAAATGGCTGGCACAAAGTAGGTACTTAATAAATGGTTGTTGTTTTATTATCATTCAATAAATGGCACAGAAAACCAAGCCTTCTTTTTTAATATCTTTCACTCTATAGTTGATAGTTCTTCATATTTGCAGACTGCTTTAATATTTTATAAATATTAAAGCATCCATTAGCTTAGCTGATCCCCAGACAACCACTTGAGAAAGACCAAGTCATTATCACGTGATTATTATTCCCATTATACAGATGAAGACGCTCATGCGTCTCCAGAAACACAAAGACCTGTGTGGCTCACCATTGTGTCCATAGTGCCTAACACAGGGCCTGGCACAGACAAAACAAAACAGAGCAAAACCCTTTTGAAGGAATAGCTGACTCAAGAAAGAAATGGCCACACTCATCCTACGTACCACCTATCCTCCCTCATCTGTAAAGTGGAGATTAACGTTGTAGGATATACAAAAGAAATTAAATTCTAGAACCAGCTACATTTTGAACAGGTAGAAGAGAGTGAAGCATGGACATCCCAAACCCTTTCCCCTTCTTCCTAGAAGAGAGACCAACTTGTACTTTTGGTAGAATAATTGGGAATTGCCGCTGACAGGGAAATGGATATAGTGCATTCCCTGAGATCCCAGACCAGATCTTTTATGTCCTTACATCCTGGGACTTTGGCTTCTCCAGCTGGAAGCTGAATTTAAGAGAGAGGAGATGGGCCTGTGTGTGTGAAGTCATGGCAAGCAAATCCCAGAAGAGGAGGGAAGGATACCAGAGTAGAAATTAAGATTCCTTCTAATATTGACGCCATGGGGAAAGGGTTCTGCTGCATTTAGAAGAGATGGGGTGGAGTGGATGAAAATTTAAGGGAAAATTAAAATACGTGTAATACTTTTTTTAGGTCAAAAATAATTTTAATAATTACGGACATAAAAATGTATAAATGGATTTTCTCTGAAAATTATCACAATCAGGATATTACATTTCAAAGTATAATCCTTCAGATAATAATTATAAATAATTATAAATCTGTGGTTTAATTTTAATTGGTTGAATTTTTTAAAAAAATGGAACTAGAGCTGTTAAATTTTAGGGAATCTCTTCAGGTGAAGTCATGGCAAGCAAATCCCAGAAGAGGAGTGAAGTCATGGCAAGCAAATCCCAGAAGAGGAGTGAAGTCATGGCAAGCAAATCCCAGAAGAGGAGAATCAGGATATTACATTTCAAAGTATAATCCTTCAGATAATAATTATAAATAATTATAAATCTGTGGTTTAATTTTAATTGGTTGAATTTTTTAAAAAAATGGAACTAGAGCTGTTAAATTTTAGGGAATCTCTTCAGGTTGCCTGTTGATGAGAAGCAGATGTCAACCACTCGATTTCAAAAAAGCCTCTAACATTTTTGGTGCTTAGGGTTATAAACAGACACCATACATTTTTAGGAAAGTTACTGAGACTGTGTAGGAGGAAAAACCCCAACTCACTGATGACAACACTTGTCTCTCGGAACTTATTGTTGTAAGTGTCCAGGTTACTTGCTGGTAACCATAAAGCACATTTTTCCCTCAAAATACCTTACAGTGCTTTCATATTATTGGAATTGGGCTAACTATATCACAGAAAGGGAAAATCGAATAGGGGAAATAATTATTAAAACTGATCTTTATTGAGCGCCTACTATGTGGGGTGCTTAGGGTTATAAACAGATACCATACATTTTTAGGAAAGTTACTGAGACTGTGTAGGAGGAAAAACCCCAACTCACTGATGACAACACTTGTCTCTCGGAACTTATCGTTGTAAGTGTCCAGGTTACTTGCTGGTAACCATAAAGCACATTTTTCCCTCAAAATACCTTACAGTGCTTTCATATTATTGGAATTGGGCTAACTATATCACAGAAAGGGAAAATCGAATAGGGGAAATAATTATTAAAACTGATCTTTATTGAGCGCCTACTATGTGCAGGGCACTCTTTTAAGAGCTTTCCATGCATTTATTCATTTAATCCTTATAACAGCCCCATAACATGGGTACCATCGTTACCCTTATTAAAGGAAGCAAAATGACTTGCCTGAAGTCTCATGGCTACCAAGTGGCAGAACAAGGATTTGAACCTGTGTTGAAAGCAAAATGGTGGATAGTTTGGTGTGAAAATTAGGCAACAGTCAGCCCTACTCATTTAGTCAAGTTGCATCTTCCAAGTGAACCGGGACAAACTACCCACCCCCAGACTCACCATCCCATGCAGCGCCTACTATGTGCAGGGCACTCTTTTAAGAGCTTTCCATGCATTCATTCATTTAATCCTTATAACAGCCCCATAACATGGGTACCATCGTTACCCTTATTAAAGGAAGCAAAATGACTTGCCTGAAGTCTCATGGCTACCAAGTGGCAGAACAAGGATTTGAACCTGTGTTGAAAGCAAAATGGTGGATAGTTTGGTGTGAAAATTAGGCAACAGTCAGCCCTACTCATTTAGTCAAGTTGCATCTTCCAAGTGAACCGGGACAAACTACCCACCCCCAGACTCACCATCCCATGGAACTACATGGAACCCTCTTGTTCCTAGATCTTGCCTCAAAGGGAACATTTCTGTGACTTAGGTAGCTAAGGAAAGCATACCAATGCTCTTTAAATATTGCCTCAGATTTTAAACTCAGAGCAATTTAAAACTCCTTAAACTTTCATTTTAAAAGGACCCTTTCTTTAATCCCTTCTATAGATGACGAGGCCACAGGGGCAAGAAAAAGCCAATTTCCAATTCCCTCTCAGCCCCATTTTTCTCAGTCATGCTCTAACTAGTCTGTTTGGAGCCTTGTGAGGAAGCAGAAAAATAAGATCACAACCCTGGCCTTTCCCGTGTATTTGTTCCTTCAGCAAATCACTTCACTCACTTGTTGAGTGCTGGACACTGGGAAGTATGCTGGGAACTCAGGTGAGAGCAAAGCTCTGTCCTCATTCAGCTTCCCCTCTAGTGTACCCAACTGGCAAAAATAAACAAACACAAAAAAGGAAGCAGATGGATTAAATTTTGGTGACCATGTCACTGCTCTGAAGGCAAATCCCCTGTTTTAGAGTCTGGCAGCTCCGGTGCAGTCAATTTCCCAACCACCAAGTCCTGGGGAGTGGGCAGAGACACACCCACCAACATCAAGATTGAAAGTTTATAAGAGGAAGCCCCCAAGAAGGCGGGTACCATGTGCTCAGTCTTGCAAGGATGGCAATTCCCCAGGCCACAGAAAGGCCACTTCCCCTTCTTGACCAATTCCTGGACTGCCCTGTCCTTGGTGCCCATAAGCTGTTCTGTATGGAGCTGACACTAGCCATAAGCTTATATTCAAAACCTTCCTATGGCTTGATTTTTAGACATCACTTCAGGAGAGCAAAGTCTACCTGGTAATGTTTGGACAACTATCTTGACTATTTTATCTTGGGGGAGATTTGCTTTTCACATTTAATCTTTGAGGAGCCAAAAAAAGTTCCCAGGATAAAATGGACACTAACCTCATCCCACACCCCTGACTCCCACCTTCAGGCTGAGACCCAGTGGGAAGATCAGGGTGGAGACTACCTCCTGTTGTGATAAGGAACGTCCCAGAGCCGTGCTTCACTGACGTCTTCTTCAGAGGTCCCAGAGCCCTTTCCCATCCGTGATGACAACCAGTCCCCACAACAACTGGGAAGAGGAGGGTGTAGGTACTCCCACTCTTCAGGACTCCAACCCAGTTCTCTTTCGGCTATCCAAGTAGGTCCCAGCCTTCTGTTATTCACGTCTTCCCCTCCTGACTTTTGCTATCCCCATGCCACTTGTACCTTTACTTACTTAATATATTTTAAAGGTGGTCCATTTTTTCTTAGCTTAATAATGCAACTTGTTCACTGTTGCTTATGCCATTCTCTTGCCATTTGATACCCTGAGCTGCTGTAGAGAGTCACCACCCAGAAGGCCCTCACTAGATGTGTTCCCTGGACTTTGGACTTCCCAGCCTCTGAGACTGCACTAGCCATATTTTGCAGATAATCTATAGTTACCATTTATCACAACTAAATGAGTGACTACAAGCAAGAACCATCCAACTAGTCCCAGAAAACCCGAGAATTGATCAAAGGGCTTTGCAGGATGCAAGACTTTTGGTGCTAAACTGGGTCAGTCCAGGCAAACCATATGGACACCGGTAGATAACCAGAACAGCTGAAGAGCCACATCTTCAGTGAAGTGTTCCAGATAGCCTTGTTCCTCCTCTGGACCAGATGAGATTCTGGTAACATCACACACACACTTTGTGATGATCATTTTTGCAATTATTTTATTAAAATCTGTTTTACCCACTAAAATAAATAAAAATGAAACTTGATATCACTGTCATAACTGGAAATCTGGGTTCACTGACCATAAATGGAAGGCAGTCATAAAAATAAATGCAATGAAATGTTATCAAGTCCTGGGTAGATGCTGTTGCCTGCTGAAGGCTCTGGGCTGAGGCCTACTCTCTTTGTAAAAAAGAAGTTAGTGCCAGCGAGGTGTTTAAGACAGTCTAGCACCCAACCGAGGCATTCTCCTTGAAGGACTGAAGGAGAATTGAGAAAGGGACGAACTTCTCTCTGTGTGAGTCAATGCTGTCATGCCCATCTCGTACATCTTGGAGAAATCTACGGTGCACACCCCTTCTTGGAGAGAAGAGGATTTACACTTGGCCACTCAGGTTCCGTCCATTTGGTTCCCCAGCAGCCCCATAGCCGCCCTGTCCTGTCTCAGAGGCCGTCTTTTGCAAGTCTTCTTGTCTCTGCTTTCCCCACTGGGAGGTTCCAGGCTCCACTCCTGTCCACTCATGTCCTGGCACGAGGTCTCTCCTCTAATCCACACCCTCTGCCTCAGCCAGGTGTCAGAGCTCTGCTGTGTGCTGCAACCCCCTCCCACATGCTCCCTCTACTTCCTCCTTCAATTTTTCCTCCCTGCCCAACCCAGGTGCCTTTCTAAAGCCCAGATCTTATCATGTTACTTCCCTGCTAAGATACCCCCAGCATCTGCCACTGTCCTCAGGATCATGTCCTTCCTCCCTTGGGGACCTCCGGGGTCCAGCCTCCCTTCACACTCCCAGGCTGCACCTGCCTCTCCCAGCCTCATTCCTCACCACTTCCCACTTCCAGTTCTCGCAGCTCACCAGATTGGACTTTCTTGATTCCTTCCCAGGCTCTCTCTGAACTTGGGAATCTCATAAACAATGTTCTCTCTGCTTGAAGCACTGCTTCTCACCACCACCCACACATTCTTCCTGTCTCAGCTTAAATGTCACTCTCTCCTGGCAGTCTCTCCTGGTCTCCTTGAGGCAGCAGCCCCTCCCCCACGACCCTGTGCTGCTTCTGTTTTTCGCTCTACTGGAATTGCCTGTGTATGTCTGCCACTCTTTAGCACAGTGCCTAGCACAGGGCCAGAACTGTGTGGAGCCAAATAAATACTTGTTGATTGAATGGACGGTTATTAATTCCATGCACCTGTCAATCCCACTTCGACATTCTACCTGCACTGCCCTTCATCTTGACCTAACTAAATTCTACCACTCCCAGGCATGATGTTCCAGGTCAATTCCCACCCCTCTTACTCCAGCCCACACAGATTCCACCTTCCATCGAACCCCTATAGCATCGTTTGTTTGTTGGTGAATGAATGAATGGGGTAATGCAAGAGAAAAATGGAGCACAGTCAGAAAATAATATCATTTAAAACTCAAACTCAAACTCAGGCTGGCCAGTTAGGTCAGTTGGTTAGAGCGCAGTGTCACAACACCAAGGTCGAGGGTTTGGATCCCTCTACCCGTCAGCCGCCAAAAAAACAAAAACAAAAACAATAACAAAAAACTCAGACTCACTGTAATGACTTCTGCTTTCTGAGATGGAAGTCATAATTCCTATTGGTGGAAAATGTGTAATTCTCCATACTATTTCCTTCTTTGGAGAGGCTGGTGGAAACAGAGACAACAGACTTAAATTACAAAGCATTTTTCAGTTTTTCTTTGCAATAAAAAGAGAGATCCTAAGAAGTCCTCTTTTAAAAAATTATTTGGCTGTTTGGGAATAAATAATAGTTGCACACGGTACAAAATTCAAAAGGCAGGTGGCCTTTCCTTAGCCGGCCACATTAACGAATCTTTGAATGTGCACAGAGATAGGTGGAAGTGGGGATGGAGAATCCGTTGTTCCAAATGACACCTTGAGGGAAACTGCATTCCTGGGGCAGCCCCCGTGGGTGGGCCTGGAAAGTGGACTCTAAGTGGAGGGGGCCAAGTTCCCAAATGCAGAACTAGGGTCCGTTGTTCCAAATGACACCTTGAGGGAAACTGCATTCCTGGGGCAGCCCCCATGGGTGGGCCTGGAAAGTGGACTCTAAGTGGAGGGGGCCAAGTTCCCAAATGCAGAACTAGGGTCTGTGACGGGAGGTGGCCAGGGAGGGGGTCTCAGGGCTCGGTAACCTAAGGACCCCTGGGACTAAGGCTGGCCAGGATCTAAGTTACTGTAGCTTGCCTTTTGGCCACATCAAGCCATTGGTAAAGTTGGCTGCTCTGACATCCTCAGAGGGAGAGTTTTGGGGGTAAATGAGGAAAAACACCTCCAGTTGCCCTGGAATTGAAACAGCCTCAGGGAGAGTAGGAACCCAAGGCCTGGGGACACAGGGAGGACAGAGGCCACTGGGAACTTTCAGAAATCTTTGGAGGGCATTGGGGTTCCCTCATGAAGAGGGATAGGACTCCAGCCAATTTTATATAATCTCAAAGGACATGCAACCTCAGCTGACATTGGAGTTACAAGGAGCCTTGCTTTACACCATTATCTTCTTGGTTAGGAGGTGCTGCAAACTGCATTCCTGCCAAGACTGTAGGCTCTCTAGGGTCAGGGACTGGGTCTCCTTTCTTCCTGTTCCACTCCCTCAGCTCTACCCACCCACCCAATTATACTGAACCCATTTTTTTAAAGACTTTTTTATTGTGCTAAAACACACGTAACATAAAATTTACCATCTTAGCCATTTTTAAGTATGCAGTTCAGTGGTATTAGATACATTTTTAATGTTGTGCAATCATCACCACCATCCATCTCTATAATTCTTTCCATCTTGTAAAACTGAAACTGTGTACACGCTAAGCAATACCTCCCATTCCCCTCCCAACAGTTCCTGGAAACCAGCATTCTACTGTCTGTCTCTGTGACTTTGACTATCCTATCTCACATAAGTGAAACCATACAGTATTTGTCCAGTTGTGACTGGCTTATTTCACTTAGCATAATGTCCTCAAGGTTCATCCATGAGGTAGCATGTGTCAGAATTCCTTCCTTTTAAGGTTGATGAATATCCCGTTGTATGCATACACCACATTTCGCTTACCCATTCATTCATCAATGGACACTTCAGTTGCTTCCGTGTTTTAGCTATTGTGAATAATGCTGCTATGAACATGGCTGTACAAATATCTCTTTGAGACTGCTTCCTATTCTTTGGATACATACCCAGAAGTGGAACTGTCAGACCCTATGGTGGTCCTGTTTTTTGAGGAACTGCTATACTGTTCCACAGTGGCTACACCATTCTGCATTCCCACCAACAGTGCACGAGGGTTCCAATTTCTCCACATCTTTGTCAACACTTACTATTTTCTGTTTTTTGGATTTTTTTTTTTAATAGTAGTCATCCTAATGAGCATGAAGCAGTACCTCATTGTAGTTTTGATTTGCATTTCCCTAGTGATTAGTGATATGAGCATCTTTTCATGTGCTTATTGGCCCTTTGCATATCTTCTTTGGAGAAATGTCTATTCAAGTCCTTTACTCATTTTTGAGTTGGGTTGTTTGTATTTTGTTGTTGAGTTTTAGGAGTTCTTTATATTTTCTGGCTATTTTTTTTTTTTTTTTTTAATTTTTTATTTTGTCAATATACAATATATATGATTATTATGGCCCACCACCGACACTTCCCGCCCTCCTCCCTCTCTCCCCTCCCCCCCAAGAATGTCCTTTCCGTTTGTTTGTTGTAACAACTACAAAAAAAAGTATAGTTGTTATATCTTCTTCCCCACCCCACACCCCCCGGTTTCTTTTTTTGTGTGTGCGTGTGTGTGTGTGGATGATATTGGCCGTGGGTTTATTGTATATGGCTTTAATTATGTTGAGATATTTTCCGTCTATACCTAATTTATAAAGGGTCTTTGTCATGAATGAGTGTTGGATTTTATCAAATGCTTTTTTGGCATCAATAGAGATGATCATATGGTCCTTGTGTTTGATTTTGTTAATATGGTGGATCACATTTATTGATTTGTGTATGTTGAACCCACCTTGTTTCCCTGGGATGAATCCCACTTGATCGTGGTGAATGATCTTACATATGTGCTGTTGTATTCTGTTTGCTAATATTTTATTGAGGATTTTTGCATCTATATTCATCAAGGATATTGGCCTGTAGTTTTCTTTCTTCGTTATATCTTTACCTGGTTTTGGTATCAGGATGATGTTTGCTTCGTAGAATGTGTTTGGAAGCTTTGCTTATTAGTCCTTTGTCAGATGTGTATTTTGCAAATATTTTCTCCCACTCTGTTGGCTGTCTTTTAGCTCTGTTAATTGTTTCTTTTGCTGTGCAGAAACTTTTTAGTTTGATATAGTCCCATTTGTTTATTTTTCAGATATATGATTTACAAATATTTCTCTCATTCTGTGGGTTGCATTTTTGCTCTGTTGATACTGTCTTTTGATGCACAAAATTTAAAAATTTTAATGGAGTCCAATTTGTCTATTTTTTTCTTTTGTTGCCTGTGTCTTTCATGTCATAGCTAACAAATCATTGCCACATCTAATGTGGTGAAGCTTAGCACTGAACCCACTTTTGTGGCAGTCCATGACATCTTCTTTGAGACAATGATTGTGACTGAATGATTCATATCTACTTCCACAACAAACACACACACACCTGGCCCTTGGAAGCAGCCCACAGGAGGGAGAATGCATTATCTGGGCTGCCAAGAGCCCTGGGTGCTAGCCTGGCTCCCACTACCAATTTACCACTTTGGGGAACCTTGGGGCAAAGCCCTTGACTGACTCAGTTTCTGTTTCTTCCCACACCCTTCAATCTACAGCTCAAGGAACTACAAAACAATCTTATGTATTATTTTGTATTGGCTGAATTGTAGAACAAATAAAGCCATTTTAAAATAATTTCCAAACTCCTAAAATATGAAGGTTGTAATGGGCAAAGACTGGCATCAGCTGGGGAACCAGGCAAAGCAGGATCGCCAGAGGGCTTTGTAACTACTTACTGTGGCTGTGCTGGTCTGGAACCAGCTCCAAGCCAAATATATGTACAAGACGAGGCACAGGGCCCCCTGCTTCGTGGGCCAGCCCTGGCAGTCTTGCTGCCTCCACTGGAAAGATAAGGGAGCAAAGGCATACGAAGGTTAACACAGTCACGTAAGCATCAACAGGGTAGACAAGAATTAACCCCATTAGGCTGATACCTAATTCCTGACTTCTTAAAGACTTTGAGTTACTGAATTTCTGCCAAGTTGAGGTTTTCATTACATTCCAGAGAAAAAAATTCTCCAAATGATACCACAGTTATAATGAAGTGTGAGACTATTGGGGCTTATGGGCAAGCTAGCTAGCCATCAGCTTGCTACCTTAGATTCTTGACATTGTTCAGTTTAAATATTTGGTTTTATAGAGCTAAGGCTTATAACACCAAGGTCGAGGGTTTGGATCACCTTACCAGACAGACACCAAAAACAAACAACTTTTTGGTTTTAATTATTTGTGAGTGAACCAGAATGCTCATGGCATATATTAATTTGTCATTTTGCTGGGCCCAAACTTCAATCATAGCACTGGGAGGCTATAACACCAGTAAGCAAGCACAGCCTGTTGTCCCGCAGCTGTACAACATTGCTTTGTTGTCACTTGTCATGTTCCCTAGAAATCTCAGGAGATAATGTAAAAAAAAAAAAAGGGCTTTCCATAAAATATATTTCCTTAAAGAGTAAGTCAAGTTGGTCTTTTTGTTGTTGTTGTTGTTGGCTGGCCAGTACGGGGATCCGAACCCTTGACTTTGGTGTTACAAGTCTATGTTCTAACCAACTCAGCTAACTGGCCAGCCTGAGCCAAACTATGCTGGTGATAAAAGAGAAGAGTAGGGGCCGGCCCGGTGGCGCACTGCTATAGTGCGCCGCTTGGGAGTGTGGAGGTGCTCCCGCCGAGGGTTCGGATCCCACGTACAGACCGGCTGCTCACTGGCTGAGCGAGGTGCGGGCGCAACACCGAGGGTTGCGATCCCGTTGCCAGTCCCGGTCCGGTCTGGGCGCGACACTGAGGGTTGCGATCTGTTGCCGGTCACGAAAAAAGACAAAAAGAAAAAAAAAAAAAAAAAAGGGAAGAGTAAGAGAAGAAGTATGTTTGTGTTAGTTCTTAAGCCAAAAAATAAAAGTTTTGGATGAACTATAGAAAGAAAGATTGGACTCAGTGGCGGTTCAGATCCTGAAAGTGAGAGCCCACCTAATTTCTAAACAGTAATAAGAAAAAGCAATTTATAAAACCACTCCCAGCAATCAACAGCATCAACAGTAACAATAATAAAAAAATAACTTTTGGGGCCGGCCCGGTGGTGCACTGGATAGGTGCGCCGCTTGGGAAGCGCGGCGGCGCTCCCACCCGAGGGTTCGGATCCCACATACAGACCGGTGCCCACTCACTGGCTGATCGAGGCGCGGGAGCAACACCTAGGGTTGCAATCCCGTTGCCGGTCCCCGGTCCAGTACGGGGGCAACACTGAGGGTTGCGATCCGTTGCCGGACACGGAAAAAGACAAAAAAAGACAAAAAAAAAATAAATAAATAACTTTTGGGGGGCTGGCCTGGTGGCGCACTGCTACAGTGCGCCGCTTGGGAGCGCGGCGGCGCTCCCGCCGAGGGTTCGGATCCCACATACAGACCGGTTCCCGCTCACTGGCTGAGCGAGGTGTGGCCGCAACGCCAAGGGTTGCGATCCCGTTGCCAGTCCCGGTCCGGTACGGGCATGACACTGAGGGCTGCGATCCATTGCCAGACACGAAAAAAAAGGACAAAAAGGAAAAAAAAAATAATAACTTTTGGTAAGCAAGAGAAGAAACTTTGGAGATGTTGAAAAACATTTGATATGTGGCATGAAGATGTAACCCTTGATGGAGTGGGGTTCTGTAGTAAGGCAATCACCTGAGCAAAGATTTCCATACATTCAAATTTAAGGCTTGCAAAGGCCTCTGGCTGTGAGTCTGGAGAAAATCAGAGGCCCACTGGGAAGTCTGGCCTCACTCCATCAACCAACCAGCTCATCCATCAATTTTACCCCCACTCTCAGCCCATCCGAATTGGGATGTCATGGTGGTGTGCCATCTAGTGGTCAAAATGATTACTGCAAGTAACTGCCTCAGGCTTTCTGTTTTGGTTTCATTAAACCGTCATTCACTCATTTATTCATTCAATGAATTGTTACAGTATGTCTGGTGCTGACAATATAATAGAGAACAAGATAGACATGGTCATTCCTTCTGGAACCTCTAAGTTTAGTAGGGTAAATCAAACACACGAAATACAATATGAGTGGTGGAATCAGGACACACTATGGGGAGGTAAGAGCACTGACAAGGGGCACCTTAAACTGGGTTTGGTGGCCAGAGAAGGCTTCCCAGAGGAAGTGCCATCAAGGTTGGGACCCGAAGGATCAGCAGAAGTTTGTTAATCAAAGGAGGGGAAGGGAAGAGACAGTGTTCCTGGCAGAGGGAACAGCATGCTGAAAAGCCTGAAAAGTCGGGTGTCAACAGAGTCGGGTGTCGACCAGCACATGCTGGGCGCTAAGCTTTGTTAAGAGCTTTGAACTTTATGTTGCAGCTGTGAGAGCCATTTTTTTTTTCATGGAAAAATGAAGAAAGCCTATAGAACTTGAATTTCTCCCAGGTCCTGGCTTCCACCTCTTATCTCCTAGAGTCCATACCCCTCATGACCCACCCCCCACCCCCCAAGATGGAATAATGCTAGTCTTTAATTTTTTGTTTTCTTTCCAGGCATGAGATGCTTGTTCACATGTCCTTGATCTCTCTTTTCTCTCTGTCAGCAAAGAAGTTTGTTGTGTGTTATCATTCCTAAGCTGGGGAAGAGATTCTCTTGCAAGAATTCTCTTGCAAAAATAGGTCTGGCAAATCTCAAATCCTTTCTAGGGCCAAAGTCCTTCATGGGGAGACAGTGGCTACTGTCAGGGTGAAGTCTTATGCATCATCATTCTCTGGGGCATTTGTTTAATGAAGCAGCTTCTCAGACCTGCTCAGTCCTCGCTCAGAGGAGGTGGGCCATGGAATGAGCACCTGCACTGCAGGTGATCCTGGAGCTCACTTAGGTTAGAAGCACTGGTGCCGTGGTCAGAGCACAGGCTTTGGGGTCAGTTTCGTTGTGTGGTCCAGTCCCAGCCCTGCCTCATCCTGTGTGTGACTCAGCTATTTCATCTCAGACCAGCTACTTCATCTCCCCAGGCCACTTCTTGAAAACAGGAATAATAATCATAAAAACTACCCAACAGGTTATTGAGAAGATTAGATGAGATTATGTGTGTAATGTGCTTGGCACAGAGTCTGGCATACAGGATGTGCTCAGTAAAGCTTAAAGAACAAAAACAGTCATGTCTCAGACCACATTGCGGTCATAAAAGGCATGGGGGTTAATGGCAGGCAGCAGGCCAGGATAATCAGGGCTTGAATTTAGAGGCGCGGGATGCTAGGGGCAGGAGAGGAGACCTAGGTGGGTCTGATACCTCACCCAGAGAGAGGATGAGGCCCATCAGGCCAGGGAAGCAGGGTGCCTCTGGACAGCTGGGGAAGAGTAACAGAGGGTCCTAAGTGCATAGCATAGGGGGTGGAAATGAAGTCTCCATGAAGTGTTCAGAGAATCTGACAGAAAACTTGGCTCTGCCAAATCTGTGTAGCAGTCATGACTCCAGAGCACCACCAAAAATCCTGAGGCTGACATTCATTGGCTTAGCTTTGGTCACATGCCCATCTCTAAACCAATCACTGTGACTAGGGAAATAGAGTGCTATGATTGGCCAGGCCTGTGTCCTGTGTCCACTCTTGTATCCAGGTTTGGAGCAGCCCCACCCAAACTACGGTGGGCTGAGCATAAAGAGTTCCCTAAATAACAGAGAACCCAGAAATAAAGCCATGTGTTTACAGACAACTGAATTTCAATAAAGGCACAAAAGGTACTCAACGGGGAAAGGACAGTCTCTTCAATAAATGGTGCTGGGAAAACTGGATATTCACATACAGAAGATTGAAACTAGACCCCTGTCTCTCACCATACACAAAAATCAACTCAAAATGGATTAAAGACCTAAATTTAAGACCTAAAACTATGAAATTACTCAAAGAAAATATAAGGGAGATGTTACCTGAAATGGGAGTGGGCAGTGTTTTTTGAACAAGACTACAAAGGCACAGGCAACTAAAGTAAAAATAGACACATGGGACTACATCAGACTAAAATGCTTCTGCACAGCAAAGGACACAGTAAACACAGTGAAGAGACAACCTACAGAGTGAGAGAAAGTGATTGCAAACTACACATCAGACGAGGAGCTAATATCCAGAATATGTGTGGAACTCAAACAACTCAAGAGCAAAAAACCAAATAACCCAATTTAAAAATGGGCAAAAGAACTGAACAGACATGTCTCAAAAGAAGACATACAAATGGCCAACAGGTACATGAAAAAATGCTCAACGTGACCAATCATCAGGGAAATGAAAATTAAAACCACAATGAGATATCACCTCACCCTAGTTAGAATGGCTATTGTCAAAAAGACAGAAAATAACAAATGCTGACGAGGATCTGGAGAAAAGAGAACTCTCCTACATTGTTGGTGGGAATATAAACTGATACAGCCACTGTGGAAAACAGTATGGAGTTTCTTCAGAGAAGTAAAAATTGAACTACCCTATGACCCAGCTATCCCACTACTGGGCATATACCTAAAGGAAATGAAATCAATATATCAAAGAGACACCTACACTTCCATGTTCATTGCAGCACTATCCTCAGTGGCCAAGAGATGTGCTCAACCTAAATGCCTATCAACAGATGAATGAATAAAAACAAATGCAGTGTGTGTGTATATATATATACATGGAATATTATTCAGCCATTAAAAAAAACTAAATGTTATCATTTGCAGCAGCATGCATGGAACTGTAGACCCTCATGTTAAGTGAAGTAAGCCAGGCACAGAAAGACAAATACCACATGATCTCACTCATATGAGGAAGCTAAAAAAAGAAAAAGTGGTTCTCATAGAAGTAGACAGTAGAATAATGATTACTAAAGGCCAGGAGGAAAGGGAGCTGGGGGAGGGGAACTGGTGTCCTAACAGGTACAAAGCTGTCTACCCTAAGTGAATCAATGTGCAGTATATGCATGTATTGAAACAACACACTGTATCCC
Organism: Galeopterus variegatus; assembly: GCF_000696425.1. Lineage (NCBI taxonomy): Eukaryota > Metazoa > Chordata > Mammalia > Dermoptera > Cynocephalidae > Galeopterus > Galeopterus variegatus. Next base: position 22,470 of record NW_007728314.1, read on the forward strand.
ACAAATATGCATAAATAAACGTTTAAAGAAAAAAAAGAGTTCCCTAAATAAAAATAGGGGTCCTGTTTCTGAAAGAAGGGAAGAGGACAAGCAAAACAAGAGGTGTCCTCAATTTGTCCATGTGTGGGACACCCCTGTTGCTGGCTGTCCCTGAGCACCTGAACATCCATGTAGTTCTGCTGCAGCACCCACAGCCTTGGTCCTTGGGCAGGGGATTCTTGCAGTACTGGACAGCAGGCAGGAGGAGTCTGTCCCCACAGAGAGCAGTGACACCACAGACGGTGCTTGCTGAAAAAGCACTTCTAGGGAGCAGCTGGCACAGCTGGTGCTATACAAGCCCCCAGCTAGATGCCCCTAGTGTCCTTCCAGAGAGGCTATAAAGGACAAAGAAAAGATTAGGGACCTTATGGGGGCAGGGGAGTAAAGAGCTGTTAGGTAGGCTAATGGGCTAGGGCCCCTCAACCAAGGTGCCTGCAGACCATGGGGAGGTGGCAGCCGTGGGCTGGGGAAGCATTAGGGTGATGTACCTGCTCTGTCACTCTGGCCCTCCGTTCTTCCCAGGCCATCCCCCCACACCCCACCCAACACACTCTGAACTATGCATTCCGCTGAGTGCACTCCTTCACTCTTGACACACAACCCTTGGGCTCTAGTACTCATTCAGTAACTAGATTAGTGATGTGACCATAGGCCACGTCTTATACCAGGAGCTACAGTGAGTCCCCAGGTGGAGCCCACACCCTCGTGGAACACACAGCTCTAGGAAGTGCAACAAGAGTTATTTTTATGAATGCACTCTTTATTTTTAATTGCACATGTTATAAGTGAAATGATTCTCCTTGTAATATGTTCCAACAATACATTTACTACCAAAACCACTTACCTCCCCTCTCCCCAGCCAGCTTCCTCTCTCAAGGATAACCTCATTGTCCATTTGGTGAATAGCAGTTGAAATATTTTTCTACATATATACTTTCTAATATGTTCACATGCAGAAATATATAACTTTTGCATTGTTGACATTTTTTTTAATCGGTCCAAAAGGTGACACAGTGAGGTGTCCTTCCTACCCCATCTCCCAGCTGCTCAGTCCCCTCCCAGAGCAGCCGGCCAGCTCACCAGTTTCCAGTGTTTCCTTCCAAATAGGCTAGGCCAGGTGTCCGCAAACTTTGTATGCAAAGGACCAGATTGTAAACATTTTAGGCTTTGCAGGCTTATGGTCTCTGTTGTAACTAATCAACTCTGCCATTTTATTGACAAAGCAGCCATGGACAATACATAAATGAATGAGTATGGCTGTATGCCCATAAAACTTTATTTATAGGCACTGACATTTCAATCTCATATCATTTTCATGTGTCCTGAAATGTTACTCTTCTTTTGATTGTTTTTCAACTATTTAAAAATCTAAGCACCATTCTTAACTCCCTGGCTGTTCCATGACAAGTGACAGGCTGTGAACTGTCACTTGCTGACCCCTGGTCTATGCACATAAAAAATAAATGTGCACGAACATTCTTTCCCCTCTGTTTTATGTGAGGAAGCAGACTACATACACTTTTCTGTACCTTGCCTTTCTCACTTAGTGATCTATCTTAACCATCATGCCACACCATTTCATACAGAACTTCCTCATCTTTGCCTTTGGCATAATATTACATTTTATTACATAGTAGTACACTGTACCATAATCTCCTTAGCCAACCACTTATTGGTTGCAAAGGCAATAATTTTGCTATTTCCTTTTGCTATTATAAACAATGTTTCATTGAAAAACCTTGTACATATTTGTATGTGTGTTTTTATAACAACTTCATTGATATCCTGTCCTAGGATCCCAAAAAACAGGTTCTTCTGCTGAGAACTTCCTAATGACATCATCTAGACAGAACTGAAAAATACTTTAGGGGTCACTTAAAGCGATCTCGTATACAGAGTGGGAGATTGAGGCCCCAGCTGAAGAAGTGACTTGCTCCAGGTCTCAGAGCTAATTGGGGTTGAAGCTATGTGTACAGCCCAGGCAGATTCCAGGCCAGTGCTCTTTTTTCAGAGCGTGTGGAATCAGAGGATTTACTTCCAAACTCCTCCCCAGGCTCCTCTACTCCTAACTAGACACCATAACCCTTCCCAGAAGGCAGCATGGAATGGGTATGAAGGGCCCTGGTATTTGAACCAGACAGCCTGGGTTCAAATCTTAGCTCAGCCACTGAGGTCTAGTTACTTACCCTTTGATCCTTTGTGCCTTCCTCCTTGATATTTAATGTTACCTACCTCACAGGTATGTCAGGTTTAAATAAGATAAATATACTATCTGATATATAGTAAGCACTCAGTAAATCATGGCTATTATTTTTCCCCTCAAGTTCTCCTCCTTTTGGGTGAATCAGCTGTATGGGTATGAAGATTAGTTTGTCATATGGTAGGAAATTCCAGGTTCAAACTCCACGAAGTTGTGTGGATTACTTGTCCCTGGCTTTGTTATTTCATTTGGCTTGGCTGGAGTTGCTACCTCCCAAGGCATTCCTTTAAAAAACCACCGTTCTCAGCAGAGGGACTGTCCACCTCCTTGTTTATCGTCCCACCATAAGTTAGAAACAGCTGAGGACAAGAGTTTGTTTTAGTTCAGTGGTTCTCTCAACCTGGGCTGCCATTAGAATCACTTAGGGAAACATTTTAAAAAGCACAAGTGACTGTACCCCATTCCCTCCCTTATCATGATAAAATTGGGAGTGGGGTCCAGGTGACTTAAAAGCTCCCCAGGTGATTCTGATTGAAGTCAGGGGCGATAACTCCTTTATATCAGTGGTTCTCAAACTTCAGCATGCATCAGAATCATCTGTAGGGCCGGGCCGGTGAATTTGTATTTCTAACAAGCTCCTGAGTGATGTTGATGCTGCTAATCCAGGGAACACACTTTAATAACCATGGATGCAGGTGAGCCTAACTGGACCTCTATGGGTTTTTTCCTTCCCAGCATCCTATCTCCCCCTCTGGTATCAGCTCCTGATGTGCCTTTGGGGAACTGCCCCTCCTCAGCTCTTCGGTCACAACATGTAAGTGATAACCACTCTACTTCTCAAGTTCAGGGGTGGGAACACAACCCAAGTCTGGCCAATGAACAGAATCTATACCCCAGCTCCACTGAGGGATTGGTTTGGCAATGAGCATGTCACTGAAAATAGCCCAGAAAGAGTCAGTGCTGGGACTTTTGCTGGAGCCCTTGGGAAGAGGTGTTAAGCTGGCAAGATGTAATCCTGGAATTACTGGTAACCATCCTGCCTTTGCACAGGAAGGACCTTCCTGCGGATGAAGCAGGCACAGGAAAGTAGAAGGAGACTAATACAGACCAAGTCCTGATGATACCCTTTTACTCACTGGATCCAGCCAAGTCTGAACCTACACCTAAATTTTTCAATTGCATGAATCAATAAATTCCCTTTTTGGCTCAAACCAGTTTTGTGGGTTTTTATGTGCAGTTCAGAGAGTACTGACTATGTGGAACATGTAAATTACCTAAGCGTGATTCCAGCTTCTGGCTGGATGCTGCTTCCATCAGTCTCCAGAATTGAGCAGCAGGACTCTTAGAGGTCACTCAGTCCCATCCCCTCCTTATTTATGTGGGAAGACAGGGGGCCCAGGAGAGGTGAGGACCTGCCCTGGGTCATGCATACCACAAAGCCAACTGGGATATCAGCCTTTGGCTCTGTCAATAAATACACCCATACCAGTGGGTGATAACAGCCAGCAGGCAGTGCCAACATGTTGGCCAAGACTCCTTTTCAAGGACAACCACTGCAGGGACAGGGGCTTACTTCTTTATCATGAAAAGGGGCCTTATTGCCCATTTCTCAATGTCTCAGTTTCTCTAATTGCATTTAAAGAAACACACACAAAAACGTTGTTCTTAATCATAAACGGAGTATACGGACATGGCAAAAAACTTTCCAGGGGATACAGATGAGCAAAAAAGGGAAAATAAAACTCTCCAGTAATCTCATCACCCTGAGCTAACACCGTCAATATTTGGGGAGCATATTCTTTTGTATTTGTTTTTTTCAATGAAGATTTATATCAGGCAAGGTGAAGATTTTCCTTGTGGGGGAACAAATTGGGGCATATCTTGGAAGTGAGAGAAGGAGAGAGCTGTTCCATTCTTGGGGATTGTATCACACAGGGCTCTTGGTGCAAGTATCAGAAACTAGAGAAGGGGTTTATTTGGAAGGCTGATGAAGACTTACACAACTGATGAAAGACTAGAAGAGGAGGCTTGAATTTAAAAATCTCTGAAGGGCCAAGAAGCAGGAAGCAGGAAAAGCAGTCACTGCCTTTAACCGGGACACAGGTCAGCATTCTGTAAATGGCCCTTCCACAGCTGCTGTTGACACAAAGACAATGGCCAGAAACCATTCCCTTGTCCTTGCCAGAGTCAAAGTCCTGGGAAAGAGCACTTTAGATCATGTGTCTCCCACTGACTCAAACAGCAGGTGAGGAGAAGAGGAATCTGGCCCCTTTGTCTTTAACTGGAAGAGGCCAGCAGGGGAAGGAGCCAAGAATTGCCCCCGCTCCAAGACAGTGGGGAGAGGCAATTTCCCTTCATGGAGCTGGGGTGCTTTCAGGAGGTGGAATGGATTCTGTACAGCCCCAAACCAAGAGCCACCCACTTAGTGCAGCCTAGAAAGGGAGGCTGCTGCTTCTAGGCACAGTTTGTAATGGAGCCTGGAAACTGTTCCCAACCTAGCTACCCTAGCACACTGTTGGAAACATAGGGAAATAAACAATTGTATTTGAGTGTATATATGTACACAGAGAGCTGTAACACTAGTGTGTATATGTGCAGGCCTGTGTGTCATGGGGCAACCACAGCTGAGTGAGAGATGCCTTTTCCCTTTCCCCCAAGCCCCTGAGAAACAAAGGCAGGACCAGCCAAACGGAACATGCCTTGGTCAATAAAGTGGTTTCTTTAGGGGTCAGGACTGCACCGGGGGCTGCCTCTGCAGGGTGACAGTGTGTTGTTTCCAGATGTGGTAGAAGAGGACCACCTCTAGGCAATGGGGCTGCCTCTTTTCAACAGTGCCCTCAGGTGACAGTCCCAGCAGCTGCAGGATACCTACAGATCAAGATTCCCAGGGGTTTTTCCCCTCGGGATATTGGAAATAGAACTGACTGTTTGGACTAAGTAACTGCCCTGAAGGTTATACTGGGAGGAAGTATCCCAAGTAAGGAAGAGAGTCATTCTCAGAAGAGGTGGGAGGGGAGCTCAAATCACTCAATTTTAGTAATAAAAAATCACGTGAAGGGGGCCGATCTGTAAGCTCAGCTTGGTTATAGTATGGTGGTGTAACACCAAGGTCAAGGGTTAAGATCCCCTCCTTGGCCAGCCACAAAAAAATAAATGAACAAGTAAATCATGTGACATAGCATCCTTCTAGGTAAAAATGGATTCACCAGGCTTGCTTGGGGCACCAGTCTCTTACTGCCTACAATCCACATAGCTATCTTTGAATCAATCTCATTGTTTTCCATTATGTTTAACCGTGAGGATATCACACACCTGCTGGTCCGCTGCTTTGCTTAAATTCAGATATACTATGCCACTGTCATTTTCTTGTCAGCGAGGGACTTTAGAGTCTCACTTATTGAAGGAAAGAGAGGAAACAAAGCCCTTGAAATTCAGTGTCCCCTTTGTTTCTGAGTATGGTTTGCAGGAGGCTCACATTGCACTAGGAGTCAGGAGTCTTGGTCCTTGGTCCCAGCTTGTCTACTAACTTGCTGTGCAATCTTGAGAAAATTGCTGAAACTCTCTCATCCCCACATCCCTTCCCAGGCAAATAACCTCTGCACTGCCCACCCAAGGTGTCTGCTCATTCGTTTGAATAAAGTTAAGGTTGTAGAAAACTAGAAAAGACAAAATAAATAAATATTAACAATAAGTAATGTGGGGAGATTTTTCTGCTGCAATAATGGCTTTTCTGTGTCTACAGAGTTGGGGGATGAGGCAATAGGGTTCTGGTTCAGAAAAACAGCTCTTAAAGGATCTTTTTTCATGTGTGTTGTGCATGTGTGTGCGTATGTATGTCTGCATCTCTCTTTGACTCCATGTTTCTCTCTGATTCTCTGACATTCTGTCTCTTCTTCTGCCCCTCCGCTTGCTCACTCTCTATCTCTCTCTCCCCCTCCCTGACACTTCCCCCACCTTTTTCCAGCCTTGGCCAGGCCGGAGCTGAAGTGGCAGCTCATGCCCTTTTAGACCAGGTCTGCCCTCCCCTAATGGCTGTGGTTGGCAAGATCAGGCCAAGTCAAGACACCCTCTGGACTTTTTTTGGGTTCTGGCTCCAGGCTTGAAAGACAGAGCATTTCAGTTGCTTACAAATCCCAGGAGGGTGTGAAAATGGGACCACAGTGGCAGATCAGGCCAAAGAGGCCCCCAGCTACTGCACTCAGTTTCTAAGGGTGGAGTGGAGGGGAGGTTCTGCCAGCTCTTGGCAGACTGATGGCTTCAGGCCAAGTTAGGCAGCACTGATGCCCCCCCGCTCATCCCTGCTTCCTGCCCAGCTGCACCAGCTCTCCTGCCTTTGCAGCCTCAGGGTCAAGACGAACCTGGGTACAAATTCTGCCTCCCTCACCTACTCACTGGGTAACCTTGGGCAAGTCATAAATCTCTCCAAACTTCAATTTATTTGCCTGGAGATGGAGATGATAAGGTGGTGAGCTGTAAGGATCAGGTGAGAGCAGTACGCTCATCCCTGCTTCCTGCCCAGCTGCACCAGCTCTCCTGCCTTTGCAGCCTCAGGGTCAAGACGAACCTAGGTACAAATTCTGCCTCCCTCACCTACTCACTGGGTAACCTTGGGCAAGTCATAAATCTCTCCAAACTTCATTTTATTTGCCTGGAGATGGAGATGATAAGGTGGTGAGCTGTAAGGATCAGGTGAGAGCAGTACCACAGCATAGAGCAGAGTTGGCAAATTACAGACTGCAGGCCAAATCAGGCTTGCCACCTGATACCATATGACCCATGAGCTGGGAATGGATTTTATGTTTCTAAGTGGTTGGAAAAAAAAATCAAAAGAAGAGCATTATTTCTTAACATTGAAGCTGATATGAAATTCAAATTTCAGTAATCACAAGTAATGTTTTATCAGGGCAGATTCACAACCATTCGTTTATGTATTGTCTATGGCTGCTTTTGTACTACAGTGGCAGAGTTGAATAGGCGTGACAAAGATTGTATGTGGCACTTACCTGCCCCATTACAGAAAAAGTTTGCCAACCCTTGGCACAAGTTTAAGAGTGTACACTACTTGGACTCAAATTTCTGTTCCGTCACTTCCTAATTTTGTGACTTTGGGGAGGTAACCATCTATATGTGCCTCAATTTCTTCTTCTGTAAAATGGGATTAACAATTGTTATTATGGGCTGTTTTGAGAACTAAATGTGTTAGTATTTGTAAAGCACTGGGCCAATGTCTGTGCCCAGTAAGTATTATGTAAATAAATAAATTAGATCATGTATATGAAGAGCTAAGCATTTCTATTGTTTTGGATTTGGTTGGAAGAAAATCAGAAGGAATGCTGGCATGGTTCCTGGTACAATCCCGGGCAGCATTCCTTCTGTCAGACACTTGAATGAAGACTTCAGGTGTAAGATGGTGAATGTGCTGAGGGTGTGCAGGTGGAGGAGAATAACTGTGGGAGAACAGAATTGGATTCCCAGAGGCTCTGTCAGGAACAAATGCACTGATTATACCAGATGACAATTTGGAGGAGTAAACTTAAGTGTGTCAATATGTAGTTTGCTTTTTTTTTGATTTTTCCTTTAAAAATTTTTTGGCAGCTAGCCAGGACAGGGATCTGAACCTGCAACCTTGGTGTTATAAGGCTGTGCTCTAGCCATCTAAGCTAACCAGCCAGCCTGCTTTTTTGTTGTTGTTGTTGTTGCTACTGAGGAATAAAAAAGAATAAGAGCTGATTTCTTGTCTCCTCCTTGACCACTCCATCTCCTCAAGAGGACATGAGTTTTGACTCACAGAGTCTTCAAAAGGAGATAAAGGTGGAGGCAGTTTTCCAGAGGAGGGAGGGGGATTGGAAGACTTGCGGTGACTGGGGAAACGTGACTTAGTAGCAGCATGTGTGATGCTCATTTAAGCACAACGCATAATGTGCTGCCACCAAAGTGAATGCAACCTCAGGCTGCATTAACACAGATGGGTCTCACAGAAAGAGGGAGGTGATGTCTTTCCCTCTGCTCTAGCTAGCCCACATCCTATTCTGGGGGATTTAAGAGCTATGTGGACATACTTGATAGTATCTCCAGACCTGCTCATCAGTTTCATTGAGTTTCTCCCCACCCTCATTATCCCTGACCCTCAGGAGCTGTTGATAAAAGGCCAGCAGCTCCTGTCTCCTAAACATTCTCAACTATGCGGAACTCACCCAACTCTCCTCTGGCCAATGTGTTTCTAGGGGATGGGTCCTGCTGCAGGTCAAGAATTCTACTTTATTAGCAGCTATAGAAACATTAACCTGATCCTTAGGGGCAAAGGTTAGCCTATTTGGCAACTCCTGGAATCGAATGACCTCAGGAGAGCCTGAATCCCTCAGTGATCTCCCAGACTGGGTGTCTCATCTAAGAGTGTCTCAGCCAAAGGAAAACACAGTCCAGCTTTTTCAAAAAGACATTCTATATTAGTTGCCTTTGGTTGCTAGGGGCAGAATGCCAATGCAGACTGGCTTGACCAAGAAAAGGAAGTTACTTACTGAAATGCACAGGGTTTTCTGGAATCAGGCCTAGTTGGATCAAGCAGCTTAGGGTCTCCCTATCTCCATCTCTTGTGTTAGTTTCAACACAAGCTTTAAGGACAAGATTTCCCCTAGGAAATTGCAAAATGGTTGCTGAAAGCTCCAGGCTCAAATCTTGCAGCTGGTGGCATAGAACTTCTCTCCTCCAAGAGTTTGAGCCCAAGGCCTAGGATATGACCCCCATGAAACAGACTGGGGTTATTGCCATCTCCAATCAAGTCCTGTGGCAAGAGGCATTGAATACAGTGATTGAACAGGTTTAAGTCATATGTTCCAGGATGCAGAGGAGGAGACCCTATAAGATTTGGGGGGCCCTGGAGGGTCAGTGCAGCTTACACCACATGGCTTGAGAGTGGGAATGAGTGAGTCCCTGGAGGACAATGTGGATTCTGTCATTACAAGCAGGAAATCAGAGGAAGAGCATGTACCCACCATGCACATGCTGTCTCAGTCCTCCCAGCAACCAAGTGAACTGGTATTAATCCAACAGAGAGCAAGGGAAAAAAATGCCAGGAAGAGAGCCTGGCACTATTTGAGGGAGTATCCTGTGTCCCCTTTCAGGACACCTTTCTGGCTATGGGAGAGGACTGAAGGATGGACGAGGGAGCCATGGGGAGGATTTTGAACTTTGAAAGTTGACCTTCTTTCAAGGCCCATAACTAGTGAAAAGAGAGATGGAACCTGGGCCCAGAATCAGGGAGGAAGACCCAGGGAGTTGGAAAAGAATGATGTGACAGACACTACCCAACACCCTCTGTCCTCTTCCTTCCTTCTTAAAGAGCCCCATACTGTTCTGGTGTTTGCTGGGCCTCACCCACAGGGGTGGACCGTGATTGGTCCAAACCCATCACGATGCTCCCACCCCCCTTGCCAATGACTGGACTAAATATGAACATGTGATGCAGTTCTGACCAATGATGCACTGGGGGCTTTGGGGATGTTTTCTTCACTGAGGGAAAGAAACAGACCATCCTCCTGTGCTGGAAATGGTCATGTCTGGAACTGCAGCAGGCATCTTCTAGCCAAGAAGAGAGTCAGCCTGAGGGCCAGTAGACACCTGAGAAAGGCGGAGCAGAAAGTAGAACCTGAGCCCTTGATTATGACACTGAGCCACTGAATTAACCAACCCTGGAGACATCCTATCTTGGGACTTCTTATTAATGTAGTGCAGTGAGTTTCCCTTACTGTGCAGGCCAGTTTCATTGGAGTCCTCTTTAAGTTGTAGCCATAGCACACTAAGTGACTCAGATAGGCTTCTCTGATTGAGAGAATCCCTGAAGAGAGAGGACATTTTTTTTTTTTTTTTGTCTTTTTGTCTTTTTCCGTGTCCGGCAACGGATCGCAACCCTCAGTGTTGCCCCCGTACCGGACCGGGGACTGGCAACGGGATCGCTTCCCTCGGTGTTGCTCCCGCGCCTCGCTCAGCCAGTGAGCGGGAACCGGTCTGTATGTGGGATCCGACCCCGCGGGGGGGGGCGCCGCCGCACTTCCCAAGCGGCGCCCCATCCCGTGCGCCCCCCGGCCGGCCCAGAGAGAGGACATTTTTTTTTTTTTTTGTCTTTTTGTCTTTTTCCGTGTCCGGCAACGGATCGCAACCCTCAGTGTTGCCCCCGTACCGGACCGGGGACTGGCAACGGGATCGCTTCCCTCGGTGTTGCTCCCGCGCCTCGCTCAGCCAGTGAGCGGGAACCGGTCTGTATGTGGGATCCGACCCCGCGGGGGGGGGCGCCGCCGCACTTCCCAAGCGGCGCCCCATCCCGTGCGCCCCCCGGCCGGCCCAGAGAGAGGACATTTTTTTTTTTTTTTGTCTTTTTGTCTTTTTCCGTGTCCGGCAACGGATCGCAACCCTCAGTGTTGCCCCCGTACCGGACCGGGGACTGGCAACGGGATCGCTTCCCTCGGTGTTGCTCCCGCGCCTCGCTCAGCCAGTGAGCGGGAACCGGTCTGTATGTGGGATCCGACCCCGCGGGGGGGGGCGCCGCCGCACTTCCCAAGCGGCGCACTATCCAGTGCGCCACCGGGCCGGCCCAGAGAGAGGACATTTTCAATGCCAGCTACTGAGGCTCTAGGCAAGCCACACAGCCACTCTGGGCTTGAGCTAAGGAAGAGGTGTAGAATGGTGGCAAGAGGAGGAGCTTCAGAGACCCATAGTCCTAGATCCATCCTTACAGCTGCGTGCCCTTGAACACACCAATACACCTTTCCATCTGTAAAATGGGAAGAATAACTTGTACCTCATCGATTGCTGTGAGGATTATGACCATGTGTAGGGTGTCTGACCTATAATTATAATGGCCATTTATAGAAGGATCACTTTTTCTTTCTTTCTTTTTTTTTGGTGGCTGGCAGGTACAGGGATTGAACCCTGGACCTTGAACTTATCAGCACCATGTTCTAACCAACTGAGCTAACCGGAAGGATCACTTTTATCTTTTCATCACTAGACTAGGACCTCAATGATATCCCAACAATGACGGACAAAGGGGTAAAACTTTATCAGACTTTTCTGAGAGGCTTTTTGAGAAATACAGATTCTTGCATTTCATCCACGGAGATTATAATTCAATAGATTTGAGATGAGTTCTGAGTGTTAGTCAAGACTCTGTCAGTGACAGGTAGCAGAAACCCTACTCAAACTGGCTGAAGAAAGAGAGAAAGAAAGAGAGAAAGAAAGAAAGAAAGAAAGAAAGAAAGAAAGAAAGAAAGAAAGAAAGACAGACAGACAGACAGAAAGAAAGAAAGAAAGAAAGAAAGAAAGAAAGAGAGAGAGAGAGAAAGAGAGAGAGAGCAAAAGAAAGAAAGAAAGAAAGAGAGAGAAAGAAAGAGAGAGAGAGAGAAAGAAAGAAAGAAAGAAAGAAAGAAAGAAAGAGAAAGAAAAGCAAGGAAGGAAGGAAGGAAGGAAGGAAGGAAGGAAGGAAGGAAGGAAGGAAGGAAGGAAGGAAGAAATTTATTAGCTTGTGTACCTGAATAGCCCAGAGGGATAAACTTCAGGCATGGCTGGCTCCAGGTGTCCATAACATGTCCAGGTGTGTCTGTCTGCCTGCCTCTGTCACCCTGTCTCTGTCACTCTCTTTCTGTATTTCTTTCTCTCTGCCTCTCTCTGTCACTCTCTCTCTCTCTATCCCTCTCCCTGTCACTCTCTAGCTCTCTGTTTCTCTCTCTCTGTCTCTCTCTCTCTCCCATCCCTTGTCCTGGTTTGCCTCTGTGTTGGCTTCATTCTTAGCCAGCATTTCCAAGCTGACAGCTACCAACCTAGGGCCTCTGAGGAAAGAGAGCATCTCTTCCTCTACAGCTCTGACAAAATCCTTGGGGCTGCCATTCCAGCCTAGCTTTGGCCCTGGGACTGGTCATTCTGTCTGTGATTTGCCAGGCGTGGGAACATGCTTGCCCCTGGAGTTTCAGGGAACCAAACGTGGTCTCTACCCAAATCACACGAGTGGAGTGTGGGGCAGAGATGGTCTCTAAGGGAACATGGGGGCTTTCCTCAGGGGAAGAAGAAATGGATGTTGAACAAGCAAAATGCCACAGGGCTCAGATCTGTATTTCTTACCAAGTGACCCAGTTACTTCTGATTCACAAGTAAGATTGGTAAGGACAGCTGAATAGATAACTGGTTTTAAGAGTCATTGTAAACCATGGAATCCCTTTCTTCCTAGGAAATCTTAAACAGGACTGAAGAAACAAAATAGGCCCCAACATGGCTTTGTCCTGGTGGAATGAGGGGTTTGGGGCCTCACATCTTCTCCCAAGCAACCCCTAAGGCACCCTGGGGTTCCCCTGAGCTCCTTTACAACCCCCTGATTTCATTGCTCTCTGAGGCCGCTTTGGTTCTGATTCTTCAACCCTGAATGTTGTGCAGTGGGTGGGGGTGGGGGTTCCAAAGAGCTCACCTAATGCTGTCCCCCCTTTGGCCCCTGCCCTCGCCCTAGAATCCAGTGCCAGGGGAGCAAATAGGGATGGGAGGAGCCAGTGACTGGCTTAGAAGGTGCATCAGACATGCCACATCAGATGCTTCTGGCTTTGAAAACCGATCCTGGCCCCAGGCCAAATGGCTTCACAGGCTCTGCAGAGCCACTGGGCCCTGGGGCTGTGTGGGCGTTGATGACCCGCCTGTCTGCCAGTAACAGAGGGGATGGCGGCAGTGCTGCATCAGTCGTAGTGGAGGAAGATGCCATGAGGACACACTGGCTGGGGAGACGTGGTGGAGGATGAAGTCAATTTCACACTTTATTAATCAGTTCAGGGCCAATCGGGGCCATCCTGAAACTGAGCTGAGTCCCTGACTTTCCCTCCTGTCTGAAACTCTTCTTGTAGAAGGAGCAGTATTTGTTTCTACTCAAAACTCCACAGCATTCAAACAAGGAGTTATGATCCCTTTTATTCTGCAAGGGAATGTTGCAGGTAAGAGAGGCCTGCAAAGCTAAGAGCTGAGCAAATGGGGGGCCATAGGGTGAGGAGGCCTTGAGCTGTGATATTTGTTCATTCATTCGTTCATTCCTCCATCATCCACTCAACAGATATGTTTGGGAGCCTACTACGTGCCAGCAACACAAACTTGGTGCTGAATGTAAAAATATAATGGAACCCTCATTCGTGTATCTGTTCATTTATTCAACAGCCTTTCACTGAGCACCTACCGTGTGCCAGACATGGTGCCAAGCTCCAGGGGTGCAGTGTGAACAAGACAGACATGGTCCCTGCCCTTGTGGAGCTGACTCAGTGGGAGAGATCCTCAAGTAAAAGGGCAATTTCAACAGAGAGGGATAAGGAACCAAATAGAGGTACACACAGGAAGAGCACTTAAACCGAGCAAGGAAGACTTCCTGGAGGAAGTGACATGTCACTGAGACTCAAAGGATGGCTTAGCAGGAATGAGGGGTGAGTGGGGAATGATGTTCCACCCAGATGAAAAAGCATATGCAAAGGAGGCCAGAGAGAACCATGTAGAAGATTCCGCCCAGCCAGAGTGCAGAGTTCAAGGAGAGAGAGGGATGAACAGGGGCTAGACCGTGAAGTCAGGTCAAGAGCCCTGGAAGGAGTGACATAGTGAGATTTGTGTTTCTGAAAGCTGACCCTAGGGGTGGCTTTGTGAAAATAGAGGGAAGGCAGGGGGAACTGGAGGCAGTCAGGGTATCAGAGGTGAGTGCTCATGGGACCGCCAACCTGGAGTGTTCTTTCGCAGTGGGGAGACAAAAAGTGGGTGCTTTGGGGTGATCTGAGTAGAGGGAAGGCAGGGGGAACTGGAGGCAGTCAGGGTATCAGAGGTGAGTGCTCATGGGACCTCCAACCTGGAGTGTTCTTTCGCAGTGGGGAGACAAAAAGTGGGTGCTTTGGGGTGATCTGAGGGATACCATGCTTTGTTGGAGTTCCCTGTAGGTCAGACAGTTGGGTACAGTAGACAGAGACTGGACTTGGAGTCAGACAAAGCTGGGTTCAGAACCTGCTCTGTTCTTAATCCCTATGTGGGTCCTCGGCAAGTCCTTGGACCTCTGTGGCTCCTTCATAGAATGAGACTCACCATGCCCATCTAGTGAGATAAAAGTGCGTGGAAAAGTGTGCACATAGGACATCTACAGGGGTGTTTGTGAAGAAAACAATAAGTCAAAACTCAGCACTCAGGAAAGCATCTCAATGCAATCTATCCACTTCCCAGCTTAATTCAAGCAGCACAATCACAGAGCTGGTATCCTTTCCTTGTAGATGGGGTTGACACCTTAGCTGTGGACTTCTGTCTGTGGCCTTTCTGGCTACTTTATTTCCTGGAGGCTTGGTTTTCTCATCTGTAAAATGGGGATAACAATACTCACATGACAAGATTGGTGGAGATATACTGAGAAGATGAGTATAAGGTGCTTAACACTGTGCCTGGCATATAGCAGGTGTTGAATAAATGGTAGTTGGAATTCTCATTAATATTCTCCAGTCTCATCATCACCCACCAAGGTAACCTGAGCACTTGCTTTACACCAGATCCTGTGTTGGGTGTCAGAGATGAGTAGAAAATTATAAAAATGTCTGCAAATGTTTTTAAGTTCTTACTTGTTGTAACTGCTGTATGTGTGTGCATGTCTCAATCAATCAATCATTTAATCCTCATACCAACCCTAGGGCATAGCTACCGTTATTACCAGCTCCATGCTACAGAAGAGGCTGAGGCTCAAAGAAAGTAAGGAACTATTTTGAAGTTGTGCCGTGCCATGGGTAGGGAGAAGTCGTGTTCGATCCCACGTGGTCCAGCTCCTAGCCCACACATCATGCCATTCTGCCTGGGCTGAATGCCTGGAGTGTCTGGGGGCAGCAGCTCCTGCTGTATGTGTGTGCATGTCTCAATCAATCAATCATTTAATCCCCATACCAACCCTAGGGCATAGCTACCGTTATTACCAGCTCCATGCTACAGAAGAGGCTGAGGCTCAAAGAAAGTAAGGAACTATTTTGAAGTTGTGCCGTGCCATAGGTAGGGAGAAGTCGTGTTCGATCCCACGTGGTCCAGCTCCGAGCCCACACATCATGCCATTCTGCCTGGGCTGAATGCCTGGAGTGTCTGGGGGCAGCAGCT
>NW_007728314.1:37955-40942 GCF_000696425.1 Galeopterus variegatus
AGCCCACACATCATGCCATTCTGCCTGGGCTGAATGCCTGGAGTGTCTGGGGGCAGCAGCTCGGTGTCCAGCCAGTCTCGTCACTGACTTGGCTCTACCTGCTTGACACTCAGGACCTCCTGGGTTGTGAGTGACAGCGACCCCACATAGTGGTCAAATGCTCTGGTTTGAATACCAGCTCTACCGCTTAGTATCACTGTAACTTCGGGCATATTGTTTAAATGCTCTGTTCCTCAGTTCTTCCTCTGTATGAGAGGGAATGACAAGTACATCCTCACAGAGTCACTGTGAGGTAATGGCTTAAACGAGATAGTGCACCCAAAGCACTTGGCCCAGCGCTTTTTTAAATGTTCATGAAATGTTAACTTTTTTTTTTTTTTTGAGGGATCCGAACCCTTTGACCTTGGTGTTATAACACTGTGCTCTAACCAACTGAGCCAACCGATCAGCCTTAGCTATCACTTTTTAGCTAAAGGAAAAGTTATTGGTGCCTGTAAATAAACGACGGAAAAGACAGGGGTGGAGCTGACCTTGGGTCACCGACCGATGGGATTCAAACGCTATCAGAGGGTGTCTGTTGGTCTACCTGTGACTGTCTGTCTCCATCTCTCTCATTTTTTCTGTCTCAATCTCTCTTGTTCACTCTCTCTGAGTCTGTCTTGTTCTGTGTTTACTACACTTTCTTGTTCTCTGTTTCTGTCTCTCATTCTCTCTCTCTGTCACTCTGTCTTTCTTGTGTGCTCTCTCTCTCTCCCCACTACACCAACTTCTCTCTTTCCTCCTTCTCTTCACATGCCAGCTTCATTCTCTTGGGCCCATGTCCCCAAGATGTGGGACCGTAGGCCTCAAGTAAGGTTCCCATATAAAATACAAAGCACCTAAACTTGAATTTCAGATAAACACCACATAATTCTTTAGTATAAGTATGTCCCCCAAGTTATTTGAATTTAGCATGGCTGGCTGGCCAGTTAGTTTAGTTGGTTAGAGCTCAGCCTTACAACACCAAGGTCATGGGTTTGGATCCCAGTACTAGCCAGCTGCCAAAAAATAAATAAATAAATAAATAAATAAATAAAATAAAAATTCTATTTGAATTTAGCTTGTAATAAGATGGATAATGTCCCTACCTTTGAAGAGCTTACTTTCTAATGGGTGAATCAGACCATAAACAAATAAATAAACAAGAAAATAAGGGGTGATCTATCTATCATAAAAATAAGATGGGACGGCACACTAATGAGCGAGGGGGATGGCTGGGGAGGGCTGGCGGCCACCTAGATTGAGTGGTAAGTGAAGGTGTCACTGAGAAGCTGACATTTAACGCTGAGACCTGCATGGCAAGAAGAAGCCTCCACGAGCAGATGTGGGGAACAGCATGTCGGGGAAGGCAGTAGCCAGTGCAAAGGCCCTAACTGAGAGAGGAGATTAGAGTAACTGCGAAATAAGAGGAAGCCAGTGTGGCTGCAGTACAGGGATCAAGGGGACGGCGGTACAAGATGAGGTGGGACAGTAGGCTGGGCCCATCACTCAGGACCCTTTAGGTCTGATTAAGGAGTTTGGATTTTGTTCAGTTTTAAGCAGAGGAAGAATCACTCTGACTACTCTATCATGTAGAATTAGGGTTGTCGGTGAAGGACAGGGTGGGAACAGAGGCCACCGGGAGGCTACTGCAGGAGTCCCGGCGAGAGAGGATGGTGGAGGGGGCGAAGGGGTGGAAGTGGAGAAGTGGACTGATTCCAGGTGGGTTTTGGAGGTAAAATTGACAGGCCTCGCTGAAGGATTGAATGTGAAGGCTGAGAGGAGGGGAGGAATCCGGGTGAATCCCAGGTATTTGGCGTGAACAGTTGAGTGGATGCAGATGCCATTTACTAAGAGGAGAAGACTGTGGGAAGGATGGCGGCGGTTCTTGGTTGCAGGTTAGGAACTTGACACTGCACCTTACAGGGGGCTAAAGAAGTGCAATGGGCTTTTGGGGAAGAAGCGATATAATTCGAATTCAATATTCAATTTTATTAAAAATGATGTGTTACATTAAGAGAAATAACCCTACAAATATGTATAAATATGGTTCAGCAAAAGAAAAACAAACTACAGAAGGTAAAGCTGGTGGCTGTGATTTTCAAGGTGGGGGTGGGGGATACATGACTCCTAAGGTGGGTGCCAAACTTTGGAATCCCTGGCCTGGGAGTGGGGTGGGGGTGTGTGTGAAAGGGAAGGGGATGCATGTTGAGATTTCTCCAAAAATTTTTTTTGTGTGTGTGTGTGTGTATGTCATTGTGTTTGTATTGTTATTTTAGGGTTGCTGTTGTGACCCATAGCTTTTGGGGAGAGGGGAGGGTGAAAAAGAACTTAAAAGAAAAACACTTAGGGGCCGAGCCCGTGGCACACTCGGGAGAGTGCGGCGCTGGGAGCGCAGCAGCGCTCCCGCTGCGGGTTCGGATCCTATATAGGGATGACCGATGCGCTCACTGGCTGAGCGCCGTGCGGCCGGTCACAAAAAGGACAAAACAAAACAAAACACTTAGAAATCTGAAAAAAAAAAAAATTTAAAAAAGCAAAGACGGAGGGGGAGGGTATGCTCACAAACGCCTGCCACATCAGCAGGGCGACCACCAACCGCACGGTGGCAGATTAGGAAAGCGTCTCAAGGGACTGAAGCAATCCAAGATGGCCAGCTCTAATCTTCAGAGGGTATTTGAGGACATGGTCACAGTTACGTTCTCAGGGGAACAACCTTTAGCCTCTCATGACATCTTTTTGCTCTTGGTTTTGAAAGACTCACGCACTGATGGGATATTTTTCAGAGTTTCAGGTGGTGAAGGGTCAGGTACGCAGGCGTTGAGGAAAGGCTGGAGCTGGGGTTGCTGCCTGCAACGTTTGGAAGGAATACCGAGGGGGGTGGGAGAGAGCATGGGCTGGCTGCGCAACTGAGGGCCCGTGATTTATTAAGCACTTGTACACATCAGGTAGAGTGCTGAATGCTTCCC
>NW_007728314.1:41284-42946 GCF_000696425.1 Galeopterus variegatus
ACTGAGGGCCCGTGATTTATTAAGCACTTGTACACATCAGGTAGAGTGCTGAATGCTTCCCTGCTTTTTCTCACATTGACATCCCAACAACCTTTTGAGGTAGGACTATTTCCTGGTTAACCCACAAAGAGAAAAGTGAGGTTATAGAGAGATGAAATAACCTGTTTCAGTGAGGTCACACAGCTGGTCAGGATTTGTGCTCAGGCATGGGAGTCTGGGCTCCTGACCACCACCTCTTCATCCCCAGCCCCTCTTCCAGGCCAAGCCCCTCTCTCAGGTCCAGCCCCATCTTGCTCCCTAGGACCAGCCTGTCCTCACGTGGGAGGGTTTTAAGCAGCTCTATGCCAGCCCCAGGGCCTGACATGAAGTCCCTTGTACAGATAGCTGGCCCCTAGCCTTGTGCCCAGTTCTCAGTTCTACCTCCTGCCATGATCTCTGAATCTTCAATAGGCCTGATCCCCGAATCTCCAGAGCCTTGCACTTGAACCCCAACCCAAAGATTGGAACCCTGCCACCACTCTCTCACCTGGCTTTGACCTCTGTCCTGCCTGCACACTAGGAGATGCCTGTTCCCAAGTGTTCCACTAGGGCTTTGATTGCCTGCTGGACACCTGCTGCCTCCCCCTGCATCCCTGGGAAGTGTGCTCGCGTTCACTGTGCCCCGCCAACCTCGCCACTCTTTCTCCTGACTCAACTCTCTTCTAGACCTGGCAACGGGATCTGTGTCCCTAGGGAAAGGCCTGGGGCTCAGCCCTAACTGCCTGTTCTGTGAAATGTCTACAGAATGAGGTCCACAGTGGCTGATTCATTGTTTGTTTGTTTTTTAATTTTTTTTATTTGCTCATAGCTCTTGAGAGCTTCCTATGTGCTAGGCACTGGATTAATTCCTTCATGTAACCCTCAAACAGCTCTGTGAATAGAAGCTGCCATTATTGCTATTAATGTGCTGGTCTATTCCCACACCAGAGGCTCTGCTGATATGCCCAGCAGCCCTGAGACTCCAGAATCAAGATTATCAGACTCTTCCCTGGCCAGAAGCCTCACCTCACTTCCCATCTCCCTGACATGGCACCTCACTGCCCCTCCTGAGTCAGGGCGAGATACATATGCTGCTGAGGCACCATGACTGGAAAATTGTGTCCCCTCTCTCCCTTCCCCAGGGAAATAGGGTCTGGCCCTTGCCCAAAGGCTGGCCCTGCTCTGACACAGTGGCCTTTAGATTTCCTCTGTGTTTGTCTGCTCTGGGCCCTGCAGTAATAGTTTCATCTGGCCAAGACTGGGACAGCTCAGCAGATTCCCATGGCCATGATCCTGGAGTGTGACCTACTCAGCTGTCTGGTTGAAGACACTTCCAAGAGCTTTATGTGGGGAGAGCTGACAGTCTCCTGACCCAGGGAAGGTACAGACAGGCCTGGTGATAGTTCCCGATCTTCCCTGAAGGTCAAGACCCAGCCCTTCCCTGCACCTCTGGCTCCTGAGTGGTGTATCAGTCACTGTCCAGGCAGAAAGCAGAAACCACTCAATGCATTCTGAACAGAAGGTATTTAATATTGGGAGTAGGTTAACACAGGTGAAAGAAGATCTGAGAAGCACCCCAGAGATTAACAGTAGCCCCTAGCCTGGGGAGTGTAGGGAAGAGGCAGTGTTATTCATGTCTGGGAT
>NW_007728314.1:43288-59404 GCF_000696425.1 Galeopterus variegatus
TTAACAGTAGCCCCTAGCCTGGGGAGTGTAGGGAAGAGGCAGTGTTATTCATGTCTGGGATATGGGGTTAACCTGACAGAAATTGCAAACATAGCCAGGCCTGACCAATGGGACCTGGGACCAGAAGTTTTTTAGACTGAATGTGCATAGTCTGGTCCAATGCAGTCTCCACCTTTCCCTAATGTCTTTCACCTGGCCCCTCTTCTCATTTGCACCACCTGTTCAGCATCAGGGCATTTCAGTTTATGCCCAAAGGTGCTTCTCAGCCCTCCCTCAGCTGACTGGAAGAGACCTGCTGCCACCTGGTGGTCACAAATCACATGTTCCATCAATGCACACCGGTGGTGCTCCTGATGCCATTCACCACCATCCACACTGATCCTCTCATTTAATCCTCTCACCCACCCTATGAGAATAGACATTGTTGTACCCATTTTACAGCTGGGAAATCAGAAAAAGATAAGCTCAGAAATTACCAATTAGAAAACAAATGAGCAAGGTTAAGTGAATAGATTGTTCAGGATCCCAGCTCCCATGATGCTGCCAGGAGTGGAATCCAGCTCTTTCCTTACCCACAGTCCAGGGTATTTTAGGCTCTGCCCTGTCATGACAGACCCAACATGACTCTTCCATGCTGGAAGTTTGGTCCTCACTGAGGGAGCCAGGGATCCCCTGAGATAAGCCAGAACTCTGCAATAAGTACTTTTGGGGATGAGTGGGGTAGATAGGGCAGGCTGGGGCCCTGCCCAAACTTCTTCACATACGGAAACCATGATAAATGCATTTGCTACTTGCCTATGGTCGAGCAGGCCTCAGCCTCAGGTTATCTAAGACCAAGTGCTGGGCACTTTTCATGCCCATGCTGCCTCCCCAGGCCTGAGAAGGCCTCTCTGTCTTTTTTGCTTTCTCCAAACCTTAACCCACAAGGCTGAGCACCTGCTCACCCCTCTCCTCCAGGAAGACTTCCCTGATCACCTCAGCCCTCCCAAGTCTCTGCCTTGTCTGAGCACCTATAAGCCTGGTCCATAGCACCCCTCCGAGGCTGAGGTCATCCTTCCCTCTAGAGCCTGATGCTTGTATGTCGAGTCTCTCTAGGCAGCCAGGAGATTCCCTGAAGGCAGGGTTTTGGTGTTCCCATCCCTTCTGTGATGTTTATCTAAGCAATACATATTGAACATCTATTTCTTGAGGCACGTGACAGAGCCTTAAGGAGATTCTGGGATGAATCAGAGCTTCCTACCCTCTTGGAGCATGTAGTCGCCTGTGGACACAACAGGCACACAACCAGGCCTAATGATCTTCCTAAAATACGACTTTGAGCATGTCACTCCTCTGCTTCAAGCCCTTTAGTGGCTCCCCACTGCCCTCAGAATAAAATCCAGGACTCTTTAAAATGTTTACCTCTCTAACTCATCTATCGCTGCACCTGCCAGCACCTCTGCATATGAGGTGCCATGGGCTGAATGTCCCTCAAAAGTACAAGTGTTAGAAATGACCCCCAATGTAACAGTGGTAAGAGAGTGGAAAGTCCAGTTACGGTAATCTAAAGGTAGGATCTTTAAGAGGTGATTGGATCCTGAGGACTGTCCTCATGAATGGATTAATCCATTGTTGGTTTAATGAGTGGCCCTGGGCGCAGCTCTGATGGCTTTATGACAAGAGCAAGTGGGAAGGTGAGCTGTCTCTTGCTTAGCTCATTCTCACCATGTGACATGCTGCATTGCTACCAAGGAAAAGGCCCTCACAGGTGTGTTCCCTGGACTTTAGACTTCCAGGCTCCAAAACTGTAAGAAATAAGTTTAATTTCTTTATAAATTACCCAGTTTCAGCTTCTGTTGTTAGAAGCAACGGAAATAGATGAATACACAAGAGTCCTTCAAAAAGTTCATGGAAAGATTTGTATTATCTTTTAATTTTATTTTTCCATGAGTTTTTCAAAGTACCCTAGTACACCCTCTGTTCTAGCTTTATAGCATCTCAGCTTCCTGACATGCTGAGCTTGCTGCCAACTGGGCTTTTCGCATGAGCCCTCCTGGACACCTTCACCTAACCCCAGTCACCTCCTGGGCCTCAGCCTGGGGATCACTTCTTCTAGGAAGCCTTCCTTGGCCACTACGTCTGAAGGCACCAAGGTTGTACAGTAGACACTCATTAAATGAACACATGAATGAACAAGGTGCCATTTTTATATACAGCATGTGTCCAGCGAACAACTGTCACGCTGAGGCATCTGACTATCCAGTGGCTAGAGTCGCACACATTCCAGAGACATTTTCATCTTTGAAGTCCTTTATTCCCAGCAGTTTACATGAGTTACTCACTGAGCTAGCACTTGTCATATTAACCAAGAATTCATTCATTTTTCCTTTGATATAGTAATCTTGTCCTCATGTCCAAAATTGAGTTCAGGCCCAAAGGGTTGAAGAGGTCTCATTCTACCACAGGAAGCAAGGGGTGCCCTTGTGAATTAGTCTTCAACTCCTAGAAGTCTTGTTAGATTGTTAGATTCATAGGCAAATAGCTAGTTTAGTATGAGACAACCCAATACGTAAATAAATAAGACACAGTGCAAAAGTTGTAGGGAGGGGGAAAGGCACATTACAGAGTTCGCTAGAGAGAGTACAGGCCATTCTCCGCCTTCCCAATATGCATTTGCCTACCCTTCAGTGACTTTTAATCTTATGCCTGGTCTATGAAAAACCATAACCCACATGCTACTGAATACACTTTTATATTCCCTTCAGGAGATATACTTGGTTCCAAGTATATTTCATTTTTCTCCCTTATACCTATAAGAACATCCAATTTTGTTCAGGTCCCTTCTAATGGCACTTAATAAATATACATTCTGGGACCTAACAGAACAGGCTGTCCTATTTCAAACTGCCTCTGAAGCTGCCTGTTTGAAATAGCTGGTACAAAGCTCAGATGGGGCACATCCTAGCTGACAGCTCACAGCCATCTCTGACCCCAGGTCTACCTGCCCACCACTGTGTGTCTAGGGTGGAAGTCCTCAACCCTAGCTACACAGTAGAGGCACCTGGGGAACTTTCTGAATTCTCGATGCCCAGGCCACACCCCAGACCAATTACATCAGACTCTGGGTGGGATCCTGGCTTCCATCATAGTTTAAATCTGCACAGGCAACCCCGGCGAGCAGCCACGTTGAGAGCCCCTGAGCTAGAGACCCAGCACACAATAGGCTCTCTGTAAATACATGTGGATTTCCTATCTTATTATCTGTTGTCCTAAGTTTCCTATTTTTACTCAGAGATCTGAGCAGGAAAGAGAAAGGAGAATGAGACGAGAGCATCTTGTAAAGTGAATTTGGTGCTGGGAAGGGGATGGTGGGACTGAGTTTCTCTTGCATTATGCAGTGTCTTCATGCTTCAGCATGCCCAGAGGAGGCGAGTTAAAGACTGTCTGATACAAACATATTTATATTTCTTAAAGCCCTTCAAAAACCAGAGCTAACAGTTTTAGGCACTAGAGTTAAAACACAGAGACGTTCTTGGAAATAAATCTAATCTGCCACCCGTTTTACATCTGTAACTTGAGTTGGTTCCAAACTTCTAAAGTTGTGTGAACGTCACACTCGATCACATTTTTCCCTTTCTGTGAATCTTCCGATTCATCTCGGCCCAAAGAAACTAGAGATGATGACCTGGCAGCGACTGCACCTGACATGGCCCCAGTGGGGCAGTCTTCCTTGCACAGGAACTGCTCTGGACAGCCTCCTAAAGTTGTGTGAACGTCACACTGGATCACATTTTTCCCTTTCTGTGAATCTTCCGATTCATCTCGGCCCAAAGAAACTAGAGATGATGACCTGGCAGCGACCGCACCTGACATGGCCCCAGTGGGGCAGTCTTCCTTGCACAGGAACTGCTCTGGACAGCCTCCACTTTCTGGAGTCTAGAAAGGGATGACTCACTACCTGGAATGTAGGATTGAGAAGGACCCTGAGATAGATCCCGGGTTTATGAGAAAGGAAGGATGCCATGTTGTTTACCTGCACCTGCTGCCATGGGCCTGGGAGTGTGGCATGGCGGTGACAGTGCTTCCTTTGCCAGCCTGAGCCAGCGACTCTGGGGCCATCCTGAGACCACGGGTCATACTGACGTTTGTATCACACTTCACAGTTTACAAAGAGCTTCCACATCCTCAGCCTCCTGTCATTCTTTCCACAGCCCTGTGAGGTCTTTTTGGACAGGAAAACTGAGGTTGTGTCCTATGTCTGAGGTTCCACAGCCAACTGACATCATGTCCACTGCTGCCTCCAGGACCTCAGAGGTAATCTGAAACAACTGGGGTTTTCCCTTGGCACCTCCTTCTGTCCAGAGAGAGGAAACCAAGCCATTAGTTAACCTTTCCCACCCACCAAGCCTTTAGTCGCCTACTTCACAGAGTTTCCTCCAGGATTTACATGCCCCTTTGTCCCCTAGTCCAGAGAAAACAGCAGCAGGTACAACCACTGCCAACAGCCACCCACACCCCACCTAACACACTGTCAAAACCCCCTCTTCCCTGGAACAGCCTCAGAATTTGTCTACACACATTCCAGAACTGTGATCCGGTCTCACTTACTCCCAGGCCCAGTCAAGAGTCTCCTGGGAACCTCTTCACTGCAACACAAACCCACAACTCCCCCACTTGAGAGGCCCAGTGGTTCACTGCCCGAGATAACTCAGCTCCCAGTGTGGAGAAATAAAAGATGACCGGTCAGCTATGGTGTCTTCTGATATCACATATAGGAAGTGAACTGTCAGGCCAGGCAGTTCTGGACTTCTTCAGCACCCTGTGCCTGGAACCACACAGCAACAGGTAACATTCACCTGGGTTGACCCACTCCCTCGGGCAGGCCCAAACAGCCATAAGCTATGGCAAGTCCTGGCCAATCAGCTGTGACCTGCTGTCCAGGGTATTCAGTTGGAATGACTTCTTTATGCAGACATAAAGCGCCCACCCATACCAGGAACTCTGCAAGGACCAGCCACGCCTCTGGCTACCTCCTGGGTGCCCCTCACACACCCTGTACTGATCTTCTCTGCCTTTTCTTTGCTTCTTTTTCCTCCAGGGTCACAGCCTCTCTAAGCCTCCCCCATCCCTTAGAGCCCACCCATACCAGGAACTCTGCAAGGACCAGCCACGCCTCTGGCTACCTCCTGGGTGCCCCTCACACACCCTGTACTGATCTTCTCTACCTTTTCTTTGCTTCTTTTTCCTCCAGGGTCACAGCCTCTCTAAGCCTCCCCCATCCCTTAGCAACATGAACCTCACGTAGGGCACCCTAAGAGGGCACACTCCAGCCCCATGGCGCTGGGCTTGGGGCCCTGGCCAGGAAGCTGGAAGGCACATATCCCCTCTGTCCGTTCACTTCCACCAGGCTCCATTCTGGGTTCCCCTTCTTGTCCTGGGCCTCCACAATGGTCACGGGCTGTCCGGCCTGCAGACTTACTTCATGGCTGCTTCTGGCCACAAAGGGGTATGCTGCTACCACCTGAAACACATGGGGAGCCACCCAAGAATGGTCAGGGCAGGAAGATAGACAAACCCAACCCAGAGAGGCTGTCTATGCTGTTCTCAAAGCTGCAGCAGTGGGCACCTCTGAGAGCAGCTCCATTCACAAAGGTTTGCGTGCCCACCCCAGCTCTAACACCCCATCCAGGCCTCACAACCACCCCACTGAGCTTCCTCCCCCCTCAAGGACTCCGACCTTGCAAAGCTAAATCCTTCCATGGCTTCTCATCACTTTCTTTTTTTTTTTTGAGACATAGTTCACCGACCATAACATTCACCCTTTCAAAATGTATAGTTCCATGTTTTTAGCATGTTCACTCATTGTTTTAACATGTGCAATCATCACCACCATCTAAACCAGAACATTATCATCACCCCAGAAAGAAACCCCATACCATTTTAACAGTCACTTCCCATTCGCCCGACCCTCAGCCTCTGCCAACCACTAATCTACTTTCTGTCTTTATGGATTTGCCTATTCTGGACTTTTCAAATAAATGCAATCAAACAATATGTGGCCTTTTGTGACTGGTTTCTTTCACTTAGCATTATGTGTTCAAGGCTCATCGTGCTACAACGTGTATCAGTACCCAATTCCTTTTTATGGCTGAATAACAGTCCACGGTACAGCTACACCACATTTTATGTATCTGTTCATGGTGATGGACATTTGGGTTGTTTCTACTTTTCGTTCTTAGTTATAACGCTGCCGTGGATATGCACGTACACGTTTCCCATTGCTTTTTAGAGACAGACTGACGCCTTCACCATGGCCACACAGTGCTGCTGGCCTGTCCCTGCTCACTTCTGCAGCAGCACCTCACTCTGCTCTGCTCCTCTCTCTTCCCCGGCCACCCCAACTCATCAGTTCCTCATACACCCCCCGCCTCTGCCGTCACTGGGTCCTCGCATGCGCTGTGCATGCTTTCCAGAGAGTTCTTCCCATCTCTTCCCCAGCATACCCGCTTTATCTAATTAATTCCTACTCAGCCTTCCTATCTGAGAAAAGGCATCATTCTTCTCAGAAAAACCTCTCTTGGGCCACTCTACGCCTAGGGCTCTGGCACTTATCATTGCTATTCATTTTACAGTTATTCATGCAATTATTTAATTAATCAGTTTTTTCCACACCCAGATTATAAGTTTGAGAAAGGCAAGGACCGTGATTTACTTTTGTTCTCATCACATCTATCACCTAGCACAGTGCCTGACAAATATTGAATGAAAAAATGAATGAATGAACCCCACCTACCCTGCTGATGGGGCACAAGGAGTCAGGTCTCTGTTGATGTGGAGGGGGCAGGAGGCCCCTTTTCAGCTCCCACTCCTGACCAGGACACCGGTGTGGCCACTGATCAGGGCCCAAGCCTCACTGGGGGTGGGGTGGGGGCCTCCAGATAGGAGGAACATAGACTTTGACAGAGGGGGAAAGCCTAAGCCCCAGTCCCGATGGCTGAGGGGAGGCAAGTCCCCAGCCCTCTCCCACACTCACCTGGGTCATGGTGGGGATGGGGGCAGGGGCTGGGGTGGGTGCCAGCGTTAGGTGCTGGGAGACGCTGTGCAGCCCAGCCTGCCCTCTGATTTTCTCCTCAGTGGGGACGACATGGTACAGCTGTAGCTTCCCGGCTGGCACATACCCTCGGTGTCCTACGGGACATGCAGAAGATTATCTGGCTGCGGCCTCCTTCCCATCCCTTTTGGTGGTGGAGAAAGCCAATGGGTGGGAATGTCTCCAACAGTTTCTCAGCACTCATGAGGACAAGAAAAGGCCATCTGGGACCACCCCGCCCTCACTCACTGTCTGTAGCTTCTGCTTGCACACCCCAGTGACAGGGGGCTCATTCCTCCCTGGGCAGCCCACTCTATTTGAACAGCTCTGATGGAGATAAAAAGTTCTTCCTTGGATTGGTGTGAAAACTGCTTTCCTGGTGCTGGCACCACTGGCCCCATGGCCTCTAGGGCCACCCAGAGCAAGGCTGCTTCCCCTCCAGGACTGCCTTCCCCAGGGGGCAGAGATTGCCTTCCTCGTCTCGAAGTGACCCCAGTTCCTTCTCGCTGAGCAGCTGCCCCAGTGCTGTTCTAGGAGCTATCATTAGGAATGGCTATCACCTTCCAAGGGCATGCTCGGTGCCAGAACTGGCATTTGATTATCTAGTTTTCACATCAACTCTTGAGGTCGGTTTCCATTTTATGTTGAGCCAGCCAAGCTCACAGAGGCTCTGTAACTTCCCTGAGATCACATAGTGAAGTGGCAGATTTGGGATCCAAATCCAATCCTCCTGGCCCCAGAAGCCTCACTTCAGTATCCATTCCATTGTTTCCCAGCTGAAGTCAGGAGTGTGCTCTTTTGTGATTGCTGTCTAATTTGTACTACTTTCTTTCTTTCTTTTTTTTTTTAAAGATGACCGGTAAAGGGATCTCAACCCTTGACTTGGTGTTGTCAGCCCCCCCCCACCCCACGCTCTCCCAAGTGAGCCACGGGCTGGCCTTTGTACTACTTTCTTAATTATTTTAATTGACTCACTTTTTAAAACTTGGTCTCATACTATAACAATAATATGAATAAAAATCATGGGCTGATAGACTAATTATATTTTTAATACACATTAAAACATTTAAATAACAATTATAATAAGCTGTCTGCAGGGGGGACAAACTGTCTGTGGGTCCCCTAACAATAATCCTGTGCACCCCTCATCTTCTGGGTCACACACCCCTCTTTGGAAGACTCTCCGCTGGGCCATCTGATCCCAGGTTCACGGTGCCATTTGCTCCAGCTCAATTGCACTGGGGCACCCAGGCCTGAGCTCCAAGGCCATGACCAGTGCAGAGGGGGCAGGGTAACCACGTCCCTCATTCTGGACATGAGATCTTCATAATTGTGGCCAGCATCCAAGCACCCCTTCTTTGTGCACATCACCGTCTTTCAGGGTGGTGCGGAAGTTCTCAGCATATATCTCTGTCTACCCTAATAGTCTGTGAGGTGCCCAAGGAAGGGCCTTATCTTACTTGTACACATCGAGCTTGATGATGGACATCGCAATGAAAGACTGAGTTCCTCTTTTTGGCATTTCGTGCACCACTGAGTCTCGGTAGGCTGGCTGTGTCACAAGCCCTGCATTTGTCACCTGTACTCATTCCCACGCTGGATTTGCACAGCCCAACTTTGGCCCACAGGAGTGCCCATGTCACCCCACTGGCATTGTTGGGTGGTTTTCCCAGAAGAAAAGGAAGGGCCCACAGGGACCCACGTACCCCCAGTGTCCACCAGCCAGCGGCTGCTGTTGCCCTTGGTGTCCTTGTTGTGAAGGAGGGCCACTATTTGGCCCCGCGGCAGTGTCAGGTCCAGAGTCCCAGTCCCGCTGACGTTACTCGTCACCTGGTACAGCTTCCCGGGGCCATACCTGCTCAGGAGAGACTGCACCTGGCGTTCAGACCCTGGAAGGAGTGGCTGGGAGAGGAGGGACACAGAGAGACACATGTGCTTAACATGTCAAAGCCACTGTTTGCCCACATACTGAGAGCCGGATCCCACCTTGCAACTACAGGGTCTATCCCGATTGGGGCAACAGTGCCCTCACTAGTAGATGGTTGGCTCTTAATATCCAAGGGCACTAATTTCTGGGATTCTCTAAAATTTTAACTCAAGTTCTGAAATTTCTCAGTCATAGACCTCCTAGGATTGGGCCCTAAATTCTTTTAATAACATAAAGCTAAGTTATCCCATGGGGACAATGCCTCGTGCAGGTCTCTCAACGCATCAGACCATGAGCTTCATGTGGGCCCCAGGCTTTATCCATCTGTCATCTTAAACAGCCAGCACAGGCTGGTGCGTGGCAGACCATCAACGTGTGGGAAAGAGGGAAGGCTACCTCTGAGTCCGCGAGTTCTCAGAGCACAAGTATTTACTGAGCACCTGCCATTGACAAGGCACTGCAGTAAGCTTTGTGAATGGCCTAGTAGAAACAGGAGAGGGTTTGCCCAGATGGAAATTGCCTTCTAGCTGCGGAGAGAGATTTGGTGGCACTTTCAGCTCATTTAAAATTCTCCTGGCATTCACTCTATTTTTCCATTCACTGCTTCCAACAAAAGTACCAATAAGAAGGGACTAAAGGGTGATTCAAGGGTGATTGTCTCCTTTTTGTAAAACCAATAAGAAAGTAAATATGTTAAGTGTAGACTATATTCTCCCCCTCAATCTCTCTCTCTCTGTATATATGTACGTATATGTCCACCATGTTCTATGGTTATTTCCGGAGGCAGGTGGTGAGGTGGGCAGAAGTGCTCTTCAGGGACATTTGGGCACAAATTCTGTCATATCCCAGCCCCAAGGGGGATGCCAAGTCAGGATTAAGATGCAGGAGAGGCCAATGTTTCTAAACAGGTCCTTAAACAGAAGCGTAGAGACAGGGTAGCTTTTGGGGGGAACAGTGGTGTTGGGGTAGGGCCGGCCCGGTGGCGCACTGCTACAGTGCGCCGCTTGGGAGTGCGGCGGCGCTCCCGCCGAGGGTTCGGATCCCACATACAGACCGGTTCCCGCTCACTGGCTGAGCGAGGGGCGGGTGCAGCACCGAGGGTTGCGATCCCGTTGCCGGTCCCGGTACGGTACGGGCGGGACACTGAGGGTTGCGGTCCGTTGCTGGACACGAAAAAAGAGACAAAAAGGAAAAAAAAAAATAGTGGTGTTGGGGTAATTTTTTCCAGAATGGTGGCACTAAAGCAAGTATAAAAGCCAGCGGTGTGGCAAGCCCTCGCCTTCTTTCTCAAGTCTGACCGGCCCCTAGAAGGTGCCCGGGGAGGGCAAGTAAACACATCACTGGAATTGCTCCACTCCTGGGGGCCACCTCACTTTCGCTGGGTTCTGTACCCTTAGCCAAATAGGTTAGGAATTTATAGGTTCATGTGTGTGTGACAGGGGTGGGAGGGTGGAAAGGGGTGCGTCTTCCAACCAGTTTGCAACATACCCTGGGATTATGGATGTTTCTGCTTGGTTTTGTTTTGTTTTGTTTTGTTTTTCTGTCTTCTAATTTTTCTACAATAAGTATGGATTGCTTTCCCAATTAAAAAAAATGTTATCTTACTGTATTTTAAGTAGAGAGAGAGAGAGACACACACATTTGAGTGGCTATTCTGTCCTTTATTTTCTGCACCCTTCCTCTTTCCCCAAATCACAGGGCCTGTGGCACATCCCAGTGAGACCTCTGCTGAGGTACAGCTCTCAGTGTGGGGTAGGAAGTGGGAACAATGTGGCCCAAGGAGGAGTCAGCCTCTCCCTTGTGGCAGACATGAGTCCCTGAAGGTCTTTGACATTCTACTCTGGCTGGGTATGAAGGCCAGCTTTATCTACCCAGCTCTGCTGAGCTCCTTTACCTGTTCTTCTGTGTCTGTGGGTCCCCTTCACCCTCCTGGGGAATCCTGGAGTTGTCTCCTGGCCCTTCACTACATATCTCACATGTGAACAAACACAGAGTTTCATTTTTCTCAAATCTAGGTTCTGTCACAGTCTGGGAACCTCTTCTCCCTACAGCTGCTTCAGTTACTTTTAAAACATAGACCACCTGGGTACACTCTTCAAGTGACTGGAAAATACCCTTTCCTTATATTTTAGAAGAAAATATTTAAAAAAATAAAAAAAGCATTTGGTCAGCCAAAGCTTTGTAAATCTTCACACAGCTAAAATAATGATCTTTGCAATTAAAAAATACCATAGCCAGAAGAAAGTTTAAATGACTTCTTATTCAAACTTTTTATTCATCTCGAATCTTGTATTGAAGCTGAGATTAGAAAGTGGTGAGGGAACAGGATACATCTTGATGAAAAATTTGAGGAAGTTCGGGTTTTTGAATATTAATGTCACTTGTCCATTCTTATGTCTCATTTCACTTGATATTAAAATGTTTGGATTTTTCTATTCTTGACCCAAGAGTTCTGTGCTGCTGTTAAGCTTACTGGTCATGAAGAGCATGCATGTATGTGGGTGTGTACCGCTCCCACCCCCACTCCCGGCCCACAGAGAGAAAGGAGAGAGGGGGACAGGAAATGTTTAGGGGTAACAGGAAACACTGGGAAAAGACAAAGGAAAGGAAAGAGGGGACTGAGCCTCACCCCGCTGGCAGGTGAAGAACTGGACAGTCTTCGGGGGGAGGAAGGGACACTTACTTGTGTGGTGGGAGGTGGCAGCACTTTCTCGAAGTTCTCTCGAAAGGAGCGAAGCTGGTTACTGCTCTGGCTTAGCGTGTCCTCCACCAGCTTCCTGAAGGCCGGCTCAGAGATGTGGCGGTGGGGCAGCTGGGTGGGACAGACACCATCAATAGAGCCTTCTCTGGGAGAGAGGGAGACCTGGCTGCCCACGCTCTAGCCCAGGTATGTTAAGATGGTCCTTTTTGTCATAGTCACCTGTTGCTTCTGTCTTTCCACTATCCTTTAACAAAGAGTCCCTCCATGGGGTCCCACAGTATTGACCATCATGATGCTCTAGTCACAGGGCTGGCAATCCTGGCATGCCTGTCTCCTATCCATAGTGACTGCTCCAAGGGATGGACTGTGGACCCCAGCAAGGCCAAGTGGAATCCTCCCTTCAGATTTATTTATTTATTTTTAATTAATGTATTTATTTTTGTAGGGTACAATGTGTTGTATCAATCAATTCATACACTGCACAGTGATTAACTTAGGGTGGATAGCATAGCTTTGTACCCATTAGCTCATCTTTTCTCCCCCTGCTACCCTCCTCCCCTCCCAATCTCTGGTAAAAGTTACTCTACTCTCTCTCTCTCTATCAGAACCACTTTTATTTATTTTTTTTATGATTCCACATGGGAGTGAGATCATGCAGTATTTTCTTTCTGTGCCTGACTTACTTAACTTAACATGATGGTTTCCAGTTCCATCCATTTTGCTGCAAACAATAGGATATCACTTCTTTTTACAGCTGAATACTATTTCATTGTGTATGTATACCACAGTTTTTTTATTCGTTTATCTGTTGATGGGCACTTGGGTTGATTTCATCCCTTGGCTATGTGTGAATAGTGTTGCGATGAACACGGGAGTGCAGGTGTCTTTTTGATATATTGATTTCATTTCCTTCGGTAGTGGGATAGCTGGGTCATAAGGTAGATCTATTTTTACTTCTCTGAGGAACCTCCATATGTTTTCCACAGTGGCTGCACCAATTTACATTCCCACCAATAATGCAGGAGAGTTCCTTTTTCTCCACATCCTTGCCAGCATTTATTTTCTGTCTTGTCGATAATAGCCATTCTAACTGGGTTGACATGATATCTCATTGTGGTTTTAATTTGCATTTCCCTGGTGATTAATGATGTTGAGCATTTTTTCATGTGTCTGTTGGCCATTTGTATGTCTTCTCTTGAGAAAAGTCTATTCAGGTCCTTTGACCATTTTTTAATTGGGTTATTTGGTTTTTTGCTGTCATTTGAGTTCCTTATATATTAGCCCCTTGTCTGATGTGTAGTTTGCAAACACTTTCTCCCATTCTGTATGTTGTCTTTTCACTTCGTTGATAGTTACCCTGGTGTGCGGAGCTTTTTAGTTTCATGTAGTCCGACTTGTGTATTTTTGCTTTTATTGCTTGTACCTTTGTAGTCTCGTTCACGAAAGAGTGCTTTCATACACCATTTCTCCTACGTTTCCTGCCAGTAGTTTCATAGTTTCAGATCTTAAATTTAAGTCTTTGATCCATTTTGAGTTGACTTTTGTGTATGGTGAGAGATGGGGGTTTACTTTCAATCTTCTGCATGTGGATATCCAGTTTTCCCAGCACTATTTACTAAAGAAGCTGTCCTTTCCCCACTGTATATTCTTGGCACGTTTGTCAAAAATCGATTGCCTATAAGTGCGTGGTTTTGTTTCTCGGTTCTCTATTCTTTTTGGTGGTTGGCTGGTATGGGGATCTGAACCTGTGAGTTTGGTGTTATAAGGCCGCACTCTAACCAAGTGTGGGCTCTCTATTCTATCCCATTGGTCTATTTGTCTGTTTTTATGCCAGTACCATGCAGTTTTGGTTACTATAGCCTTATAGTATATTTTGAAGTCAGGAAGTTTGATCCCTCCAACTTTGTTCTTTTGTTTAAGATTGCTTTAGTTATATGGGGTCTTTTGTATTTCCATACAAATTTTAAGATCATTTTTTCCATTCCTGTGAAGAATATCATTGGTATTTTGATAAGGATTGTGTTGAATGTGTAGATTGCTTTGGGTAATATGGATATTTTGATGATGTTAATTCTTTCAACCCATGAACATGGGGTATCTTTCTATTTATTTGTGTCCTCTTCAATGTTTTTTCACCAATGCTTTATAGTTTTCATTGTAGAGGCCTTTTACCACCTCCTTGGTTAAATTTATTCCTAGTACTTCATTTTTTTTTTGGTATCTATAGTGAATGGGATTACTTTCTTAATTTCTTCTTCAGCTTTTTCATTATTGGTGTATAGGAAGGCTATTTATTTTTGTGTGTTGACTTTGTATCCTGCCACTTTGCTGAATTCATTTATTAGTTCTAGTTATTTTTTGGTTGAGTCTTTAGGGTTTTCTATATATATATGATAATATCATGTGCAAATAGGGATATTTTGACTTCCTCTTTTCCAATCTGGATGTCCTTTATTGCTTTCTCTTGCCTTATTGTGATGGTTAGAGCTTCCAGTACAACTTTGAATAAGAGTGGGGAAAGAGGGCATCTTTGTCTTGTTCCAGATCTTAAAGGAAAAGCCTCCAATTTTTGTCCATTCAGTGTGATATTAGCCATGAGTTTGTCATATATTTTATTGAGTACATTCCTTCTATACTTAGTTTGTTGAGTGTTTTTTTCATGAAGGGGTGTTGGATTTTATGAAATGCTTTTCCTGCATCTATTGAAATGACCATATGTTTTTTTCCCCTTCATTCTGTTGATGTGATGCATCATGTACAGATTTGCATATGTTGAACCATACTTGCATCCCTGGGATGAATCCCACTTGATCATGGTATATGATCTTTTTAATGTGTTGCTGGATTCTGTTTGCTAGTATTTTGTTGAGGATCTTCACATCTATGTTCATTAGGGATAGTGGTCTGTAGTTTCCCTTTTTGTTGTGTCTTTTTCCAGTTTGGGTATGAGGGTAATGCTAGCTTCATAGAACGAGTTTGGAAGAATTTCTTCCTCTTCAATTTTTTGGAAGAGTTTGAGAAGAATTGACATTAGTTCTTTAGATGTTGGGTAGAATTCAGCAGTGAAGCCATCTGGTCCTGGGGTTTTCTTTGTTGAAAGACTTTTTATTACTGCTTCAATCTCATTACTTGTTATTGGTCTGTTTAGGTTTTCTAGTTCTTCATGATTCAACTTTGGTAAGTTGTATGTGTTCAAGAATTTATCCATTTCTTCTAGGTTTTCCAGTTGTTTGCATAGAGTTGTTTGTAGTAGTCTCTTATGATCCTTTGTATTTCTGTGGTATCAGTTGTAATGTTCCTTTTTTCATTTCTGATTTTATTTGAGTCTTCTCTTTTTTTCTTTGTTAGTCTAGCTAAAGGTTTATCAATTTTGTTTATCCTTTCAAAAAACCAACACTTCGTTTCATTGATATTTTGTATTATTTTTAAAATTTCTATTTCGTTTATTTCTGCTCTGATTTTTGTTATTTCTCTCCTTCTACTGATTTTGGGTTTGGTTTGTTCTTGTTTTTCTTGCTCCTTGAGAAGTAATGTTAGGTTGCTTATTTGAAGTATTTCCTCTTTTTTTGATGTAGGCACTTATCACTATAAACTTCCCTCTTAGACCTGCCTTTGCTGTATCACATAGGTTCTGGTGTGTTGTGTTTCTATTTTCATTTGTCCCCGGGAATGTTTTAATTTCCTTATCAATTTCTTCTTTGGCCCATTCATTGTTTAGGAGCATGTTGTTTAATTTCCATGTATTTGTATGGACTCCATAGTGTCCCTTTTGTTGTTCATTTCTAGTTTTATTCCATTGTTTGGACAAGGTAGTTAATATCATTTCAATTTAAAAAATTTTTTTGAGTCTTTTTTTGTGACCTAATATATGGTCTAATCTAGAGAATGTTCCATGTGCTGTTGAGAAGAATGTGTGTTCTGCAGTTGTTGAATGAAATGTTCTATATATGTCCATTAGGCACAATTGATTAATTGTAGAGATTAATTCTGATGTTTCCTGGTGAATATTCTGTCTGGATGATCTGTCTTTTGCCAAAAGTGGGGTGTTAAAATCTCCAACTATTACTGTGTTTGAGTCTATTTGTCCCAATAGTAATTGCTCTATATAACTATATAAATATATATAACTATATATTGCTGTATATAATGGTGCCCCAGAGTTGGGTGCATATATATTTAGAATTGTTATGTCCTCTTTTTGATCACTGTATCATTATATAATGACCTCCTTATCTTTTTTTTACTTTCCCTACTTGAAGTTTATTTTATCTGATATAATTACAGCTTCTCCTGCTTTTTTGGTTTCTATTTGCATGAAATATCTTTTTCCATCCCTTCACTTTCAGTCAGTATGTGTCTTTATAGATGGAGTGAGTTTATTATAGGCAGCATATTGTTGGTTCTTGTTTTATAATCCAT
>NW_007728314.1:60702-61638 GCF_000696425.1 Galeopterus variegatus
AAAGAACCAAAGCTAACTCTACACTTTAGTGTCATTCCCCCCCCCCCAACTTTTTTGTTTTCTTGTTTTTGTTTGTTTGTTTGTTTTAGTGGCTAGGCAATAAAGGGATCCAAACCTTTGACTCTGGTGTTATAATTCCATGCTGTAACCAATTGAGTTATCTGGCCAGTGTCCCCTGCCCCAAACTTTTTGAAATTTTGTTGTTTTAATTTACATCTTTTATATTGCCTTTCTCTTACATGGTGTCTGTATTTGTTGTTGTCTTGTTAGGTTTGTCCTTTAGTCTTCATACTATGGATGTAAGTGGTTAATTCACCATCTTTATGATAACGGAGTATTCTGAGGTTGTCTTTACTCATGAGTTTTGTACCTTCAGATGTTTTCTTGTTGCTCCTTAGCATTATCTTCTTTCACATTGAAAAACTCCCCTTAGCATTTTTTATAAGTCAGGTCTAGTATTGGTGAATTCCCTTAGCTTTGTTTGTCTAGGAAAGACTTTGTTTCTCCTTCATATTTGAAGGTTAGTTTTGCCAGAGACAGAATTCTTCGCTGACAGTCTTTTCCCTTTATCACTCTATATATATCATCCCATTATTTTCCGGTCTGTAGGGTTTCTATTGAGAAATCTACTTATAGACATATTGCGACTCTGTTGAATGTTATGAATGTTTCTTTTTCCTTGCTGTTTTCAGTATCCTTTCTTTATCTTTGGTTTTTGACAATTTGATTGTGATGTGCCTTGGGGTTGTTCCTCCTTGGATTGAGTTTGGTTGGTGCCCTTTGAGCTTCCTGTACTTGGATGCTGTCATCTTTCTCTATACTTGGGAAATTTTTGCCATTATTTCCTTGAATATGTCTTCTACATCTCTTTCTGTTTCTTCTCCTTTGGATATGCCAATTATGAGAGGTTATTTCCCTTGAGGGAGTCCTGTATTT
>NW_007728314.1:62105-63096 GCF_000696425.1 Galeopterus variegatus
AAACTCTGCACTGGAACTAATTTGTTGTTCTTTGGTTAATTCTAAAACTGAGGGAACTTCCCAAGGGGACCAGAACTTGTGCCCTGTGGTTATGCTGAATTGTTCTTTTGTTACTGATTCTCTAGGGAAGGATTTTTGTGCAGCTCAGATTTTAATAGTTGACCTTTTGTTCACTTCTGGGTCTTGTGAGGCCAGTTACACATGGGCTGTGTGTAAATTCTGGCCCATGACTGAGTCTTTCCAGCAAACTGTAGTTCTATCACCCTGCCAGTCTCTAGTCTATGGGCCTGTGACAATTGGAAAGCAAATCAGCTGCCAACACTGCACCCCAATGTTCCCCAGGTGAGCCAGCCTCCCCCCTGTACTTCAAATGCTTCCCATGAGGCGGGCCATGTGCCAGTCCCTCGTGATGACTCACTGGCCTCTGAGAGTCTCCTTTCTTTGGTTGGCTACAGC
This sequence comes from Galeopterus variegatus, assembly GCF_000696425.1. NCBI lineage: Eukaryota > Metazoa > Chordata > Mammalia > Dermoptera > Cynocephalidae > Galeopterus > Galeopterus variegatus. The sequence continues at coordinate 62,562 of NW_007728314.1, forward strand.
CCCTCACTCCTATGTGAGTCCACAGGAAACCTGTCAGTGGTCTTACTGGTCTGGGGACTTGTATGGTGCCCTCTGAGGCTCTCTCCTCCCCTGCAGACTCCAAGCAATTTCACGGAACGGGCACAGCTGTGGCTTTTGATAGCTTCTGCTCCATTTGCTAGAACTTCTTCCTGCCCTTCACTGGGGCTGGCCCCGAAACAGAAGGGGCTTGAAAGAGTTGGAGGGGTCCCTTCTTTATCTCGGCACAGTTTCTTCTCATTCATGAACTCCACGGATATTTCCTCTTCTTCCCCCAAGCTCCAGAGATACCAGGTTGGCAGTCTTTGCTTTTTAATAGTTGTAAAGTGATTGGTTGAGGGAGAGAGTGGCACTGGGGACCACCTATTTTGACATCTTGATGACATCTCTATTCCCATCAGATTTAGTACATGAAGGCTGAGGACAAGAAAATCACTCTTCCTTTGGATTATGAGACATGAGGTATATGCTTAGAGCCATCAGTAGCCATCTCTCCCACTATGCAGAAAAAAGCCTG
>NW_007728314.1:63450-72297 GCF_000696425.1 Galeopterus variegatus
CTGTATTTCTGTTTCAATTTTTCTTATTCTTTTTTCTTTTTGCTCCTCTGACTTGATAATTTCATATGTTTTATCTTCAAGCTCACTGATTTCTTCCTCAGCTTGATTAAGTCTGCTGTTGAAGATTTCCATCCATTTTCAGTTCAGATAATGTATTCTTTATTGCTAGAATTTGCATTTTAAAAAATTGATTCAATTCTTTTATCAAGTTTTCATTCTGCTCCTGGATTTTTCTCCAGATATTATTTAATTTTCTATCTGTATTTTCCTGTGACTCCCTGAACATCCTTAAGAGGGTTATTCTGAATTCTCTGTCAGACATTTCGTAAATTCTCTGTTCCTCTGGGTCTATTGCTGATGGTTGGTTTGTTTGCTTTGACGGTGTCATATTTCTCTGTTCTTTCTCAATCTTTGTGTCTTTACATTGATGTCTGGGCATTTGAGGTGACTGCTACCTCTTCTAGGTTTTATAGGTGTTCTTTGGTGGTATTAGACCTTTACTGGTTAATATCAGAGATTTTATTTTTCAGTTCAGTATTGGATTATTATCCACCATCACCACTTAAACTCTGCACTGGAACTAATTTGTTGTTCTTTGGTTAATTCTAAAACTGAGGGAACTTCCTGAGGGGACCAGAACTTGTGCCCTGTGGTTATGCTGAATTGTTCTTTTGTTGCTGATTCTCTGGGGAAGGCTTTTTGTGCAGCTCAGATTTCAATAGTTGACCTTTTGTTCACTTCTGGGTCTTGTGAGGCCAGATACACATGGGCTGTGTGGGAACCAAAGCTAACTCTACACTTTAGTGTCATCCCCCCACCCAACTTTTTTGTTTTCTTGTTTTTGTTTGTTTGTTTGTTTTGGTGGCTAGGCAATAAAGGGATCCAAACCTTTGACTCTGGTGTTATAATTCCATGCTGTAACCAATTGAGTTATCTGGCCAGTGTCCCCTGCCCCAAACTTTTTGAAATTTTGTTGTTTTAATTTACATCTTTTATATTGCCTTTCTCTTACATGGTGTCTGTATTTGTTGTTGTCTTGTTAGGTTTGTCCTTTAGTCTTCATACTATGGATGTAAGTGGTTAATTCACCATCTTTATGATAACAGAGTATTCTGAGGTTGTCTTTACTCATGAGTTTTGTACCTTCAGATGTTTTCTTGTTGCTCCTTAGCATTATCTTCTTTCACATTGAAAAACTCCCCTTAGCATTTTTTATAAGTCAGGTCTAGTATTGGTGAATTCCCTTAGCTTTGTTTGTCTAGGAAAGACTTCGTTTCTCCTTCATATTTGAAGGTTAGTTTTGCCAGAGACAGAATTCTTGGCTGACAGTCTTTTTATATTTAGGGAGCTCCTATTATATACCAGGGGCTGTGAAAGGCCTGGGGGACAATGGAGGGGGTGTTGCAGGCTGAGGAAGGAGTCTGCTCAAAGGGAATGTGGTCACACACAGAGCGGTGTGCTAAACAGGAGGGACTACGGGAGGGGAAGGCAACTCTTAGAGGAATTTTCATGCAAAGAATTGGATGGGGAAAGCTGAGTTGGGGAACGTGAATACAGGAGACAGCGTATGGTAGGAGGAATGCTGAATTGTTCCCAAAGTTGGATCCACAAGCTATTTAGCTCTCATGTTGACATCAGAGAGCAAGATCTAGAAGTGGTTCAGTATTCTTTCCTATATCACCTCTAGTTTTCAAAATTCCAAAATTAAAGTTTGCACTTGGAAATTTGTCCAAACCTCTTTGGAACCTATTTATGCTTTCACCTAGTAGCTCCTTTTACGGGCTCTTGAGTGTTGTGGTTCAGAGCCCAGGCTCTGGATTTGAACTGCCAGGGTTAAAGCCTCCTATTGTGTGGCTTTAGGTGAGAGATGGTGTAGAGAGAGCTTCTGTCTCTCACCAACTTCTAATACACTCCAGGGATTGGCTCCAAGTTCTGCTATTTCCCCAGCAAAGCCTTTTTTTGCTTCTCAGTCCCAGAAGCTGGGTATGGCCTGGAGTCCTAGTCCTATCCTTGCTTTCATGGTCTGACTCCACTAATGGAAGGAGAATAGGCACGAGAGAGAACCAGAAGGTCCCCGCTACCTCCTCCTAAGCGTCTGATGGCCTGTTTGGAAGGCCCAGCTTCACTCCATCCCAGCCCCTACAAACAGCTGGCTGAAGGGGCTGCAAGACCTTGCCTGGCTGTTCCCCAGAGGTGCCCCAGTCCCAGCAGTCTTACCTGGGCCATGACACCTGCTGCCCTCTGCAGCACTTGTTTTGCAAGGTCCCCCTGGAGGGCCACAAACGTGCACAGGATCTGGCCAAGCCACTGCACAACCAGTTGGTTAAACTGTGGCAGCTCAGCCACTAGCAGGGCATTGAGTGCCTGGTATGTGTGGCGGGCCGCCTCCTCCTCATAGGTCATGCTGCCCACTTCCAACAGCTTCTCTTCCACCCGCTCAAAATCCAGCAATTTGCCCAGACGTTTCTTGATCAGGTTCTGAGGGCCGACCAGGGCTTTGGCCAGGCTGCACAGTGGCCGCCACACCAGGCTTTCCAGCCGCTGCTTCTGTGGGGAGAGGTGAGTTTGGGAGTCAGGAAACGAGGCAGAGGGCAGGGCTGGGAGAAGGGGCTTTGGAGGCAGGCCGGCCTGGGTACCAGTCCCACCCCCAAAGATGAGCTGTGACCTGCAGCATGTTATCTAACCTTTCTGGGCCTCAACCTGCCGATTGGAAAAATGAGGACGATGCACATAACAAGCTTAACAGAGTGCCTGGCACAAAGTAGGTATTCAATATATATCACTTCCTAGTATCACTACTGTGCAAAGATCTTGAAGATTTAGGTAAGAGCAGTGGTCCAGAGCATAGTCTTTAGGGCTCAGATCCCCGCTCGCTACTGACCATGTGTGTAAATAACCAAGGAGGTCACCCTCTCTGAGCTCAAGCTCCCATATGCAGAATGGAGCTATTCATAGTATTTACCCCCAAAGCCATGTGGTGAGGATTAGATGAGGTAAAGAATGTAAAGGGCTTAGCACAGTGCCTGGCAGATAGTGAGCCTCCATAAATGTTAGCTGGGGCTATTTTTATCAGTAAAATGCATTAATAATCATCTCTGCCCTGCTGACCACGCAGGGCAGTTGGGGATATGACAATTCTGTAAAGTGCCTGACTTCTAAATATGATTCTTGTAGGCTCTGCTGCCTGCTTAACCAAGAAAGGAGAATAGAAAAGTGCCACTCACAAACTCCAGGAAGGCCTCCCGCTGAAGGTCTCTCGCCAGGTTGCAATACTGCACCACGGGTCCCTCGGGGATGTCCAGATTGTATTCGTGTGGCCTGAAGCGCAAGAGAGCCTGGACCCAGGGCCAACAGGAGACATCTGGTCACGGCCCATCGTAGCCATCTTATGCCTGAATCCCCTCCACCATTCCTCCTGAAGAGGTCGTCAGGGCTCTCTACACACCCCCAGTGACAGGGAAGCACCCAGCCTATTCTTTCCTCACACAACTTGGGTGATTAGAAAGTTCTTCCTTATACAGAGCCAATGTCTTTCTCCTTATCCCAGTGCTTCCCAAACTTCACACATTTGTGTGCCACTTTTCTGATTTTTTTTGCCACATCCATATTCTACATTTCTATTAAGATTTTTCTTTAAATCAACTAACCATCTCTATTAAAATCAATGCATTAAAAAAAAAACACCTTATGACACTACCATAAAGGGAAAACCAGTAACAATTGTCATAGAGAGGCATGTAAAAATAATTGCTATAAAAACAAAACTATGATATTCAATGCTGTGTGATTATCATTGCCTGCTGAAGACGCCCAGCCTGAGACTCATTCTGCACATGTTAAAGACGTATCAGCAAAAAGGCTTTTGCTTGACTCAGAGAATTAAGAGAGGGGGAATCCCTTCCTCACTTTGGTATTCCATGTTAACAATGCATCTGTTGTGTAAGCCCTGAGTGTACGGAAACACAGCCTTAAGGCTTCCAGATATTCATCCTGCCCAGCAAAGCCAGATGATCTCTCATGTCCTCTGGTTTATCTCTCTCAAGACCCAGAACCTGCAGGCCCCTCCTTCCTTTTTCATAACATGGCCCTGCACACCTCCCCCTTCTGGCTCACTGTGCTATACCAGGATCCTGGCTCCTCAGATCCTTCCACTGAGGATGAGCACAGGGTGCAGCATGAACAAGCAGGGGATCTGACCCACACGCAGGGGTGTGGAACTACAGCCTCTTTCCTTTTAAATACTTCCAATAATGCCACCCTAAATCCCGTTATCTATAGAGCCCATGATCGTCTCTGACCAAGGAGTTTGTGCAAATGGACGTGACTGAGAACAAAACGTGTAAAGGGGGCAGTGTGGATGGACTGAGTCAGCACTGATGACGAGAGTAGAGCCCATGATCGTCTCTGACCAAGGAGTTTGTGCAAATGGACGTGACTGAGAACAAAACATGTAAAGGGGGCAGTGTGGATGGACTGAGTCAGCACTGATGACGAGAATGGAGGAGGATTTTGGCTCGAGGAAAGTGACGTGCGGGAGGGACATGAACACTGGTGGCCCTGTGGGCTGAATTCAGTTTGTAGAGATATATTTGCTTGGGCCTGCATAGTATTTAAATTTTTATTTAATTAGTTGCTCCCACTGACACATCAGGAGACTTCACCTAAAAGTCTGAATTTCCAGGTTGTTGTTTTTTTTTCTTAAAATCAGAAGAACTGGCCACACAGCATATTCCCATAGCAACAACCCCCCCAGAGCTGAGTAATAGTTGCCCCTTTAGATTTTATTCATTCATTCAGCCATTCAAATTCCAAATATTATTTTATACTTACATGTCCTGGAAATGTCTCATAAACAGCGTGTGAGACATTAGGCTCCTATTGCATTGTATTGCCTATGACCTGCACACTTCACTGGATACTATTACCTGCCTGGCCCCTTTAGGCACCTGATTTTGTCTCCCCTGCTCTAGGTACTGGTCTGGCAGGGTCCCTCTGACCCCAGTGAATCTTGACACTGCCCCATGGGAACCCCGGTGGGCTCAGAACCTGCCCCCAGCCTAGCGACCTGCAGGCTGAGCAGTCCTTGCCCGCTCTCTTCTGGCCAGTAGCCAGAGACTGAATGACCTCATCTGTTTGGTTCCTGTAGCTGGTGCCTTTGCCAACTTGTGGACTGTGCCCCACATGCTTCCTGTCCAGGTAACCCAGCTCCGACCCACCCATTATTAACTCTGCAAGGTCCTCACCTCCAGATGATCCAGGTAAGCAGCCACATTGTTCCTCAGCTCGGTCACACACAGACACACCCATTGGAACCTCTCCCCCAAATCATCGAATTCCTTGTCTTTCATCTGAAAGTAAAGTTATGCGTGAGGGCTGAGAAGATCCATGTGGGGCAGTGTATACCCAGATTCCTTGTCCCAAGTCTTCACTAGGGACAAACTTTCCACAGATCCACCCACCAGAGCTGGTTCCTCCAGCACCAAAGCTGAGTGGGATGGTTAAAGGGCAGTGTATCTCAGTGTTTTACATTCAGACCATGGAATCAGACATACAAACATATGAGTCCTGACTTCATTCACTTCCTAGCTGTGCAACCATGGCCAAGTGTTTTACCCTCTCTGAGTATTATTTTCTCCTTTGCAAAATGGGGATAATAAGAACACCTACTTCATTGTATGGATCAAATAACACCTGGTTCAGAATAAGTACTCAATCAACCTCAGCTACTACTAGTATATTTGAGGCTGATTCTTTGCCCAGACCCAGAGACTGGCTCTCATATCTGGGTAAAGAGGCCCCAGAGAAAGAGTAACACAAGATGCAGTTGAGAAAGTCCTACACTGGCTCCACAAAATCAGGTGGGGATGCCAACTGCCTCTTCCTGGCGCCTCACTCTCTCAGCCTCAGTTGCCTCACTCCTGAGAAGAGCCTAAGCCTCCTGCCCCACCCACTGCAAAGGCTTGGCCTCCTGGGCCAGTGCTCACCTTGGGCGCCAGTCCTGCCTCCTGCTTCAGCAGCTGGCTCAGCCGTGTGGTCTTCTTGGAGAGGGTGTGCGTGTTGATGCGGGCCAGCCGCTCCCGCAGGGTCAGCTGCTCTACCTTGGTGTACTTGGAGGCTGCACCAACAGAGAAGAGAGAGAGCGCCTGTGACCAAAGCTGACCCAGGACAGCAAGCGTCACTGGCATGCCTGGCTGGGCACCTATTGGGCCCTCTGCTCCGACAAGATCCCTTCCATCAGAATGGTGAGTCACGTAGAAAAAGCACAGGGCTCAGGATCCTCTGTCCTTCCAGGCATGAGCTCTGGCTGGCAAGCTTCCTGCCTGATTTTGGTGAGTCATCATCCCTTAGGGACTCAGTTTCCTCATCTGTAAAATGAGACTAGCCACCTTACAGGATTGTTGGATCACATAAGATAGTGGGTCTCAATGGACTTTCTAAAGAAGAACCCAGTGAGAGACGATTTGCCTGGGGTCCCTCAGCCAGTTTTAGCCAGGCCAGCTGGGAACCACACTTACCACTCCTGACTCAATGTCATCTCAACCTGGAGGAAGAAGTAAGAGGGGGGGAAATCCAAAGCTACCAGATATAGTAGGGCATGGTAGTGCAGACTCTAGGTCTGAGTTTGAAATCTGATTTTGTCCCTTATCAGCTCTGTGACCAGGAGCAACTGACATAGACTCTCATTTTACCCACCTGTGAACCAGGGCTGACCTCAGAGGGCTAGTGCAAGGATCAAATAAGATAATGAAGGAAAATTCGTGGCATAGTTAGCCCTCAGTAAATTTAGTTAAATTATCATTATTATATTGTCTTGGTTGTGCAATTGAGTTTCTCTATACTTGGGGACACTGCTTCATTTTCCAAACCTTTCTGTTTTAACAATCCGGGAGACAGGAGTCCCTTCACTCCCTCCAAATATACACAGCTCTTCACCACCCCCGTATTCATTTCTCCTCCACAGTGTAGCAGCCATGCGGTTGGATCTCACTTTGGCTCAAGGGGCAGGAGCTGACTGGTATAAGCCAATTCACATAATCCCATCTCCTTGGCAACAGTGATTCGTTTAAAGAAGGGCTCATAACCCAGGCCTAAGCCAATCAGTTCATGGCACCCCACCAATGGTGATTGGTTCAGGACGAGCACATGACCTAAATAGGTCCTATAAGAGTGAAGCTCCAATTTAATTTTTATGGATAAGGGGGAAAAAATCCATACCCTGTAGGATGTGGTGTGCAGATATGAGTCTTAGAACAGCAATAGCCACTTAATACTATGAGGGAAGCCAGCCTGAAGATGAAGTTGACACACAGTTAAAAGCAGAGACAAGACAGTTGCAGGGAAATTAAGCCAGCACCTTGATCAAACCCTACCTGAAGCCCACATTACCTCTAGTTACATGAGCCACTACATTCTCTTTATTGGTGAAGCAGTTTGAGATGAGTTTTCTGTAACTGGAGGCATTCTCACTTATGTATCCCCTAAATTCCCCGATTCTTACCCACTTCCTTGCGCATCTTGTACTCATTGATGTTGGCATTCACGTCCTGGAGGGCAGATGTTGCCCTTTGAAGGACAGGGTGGGCACTGGCATCAGGGAGCGTGTTCTCCAGGATTTTCTGCAGCAGCAGTGGGTACTTGGTAATCCTCTGCAGAGGGATTACCAGTAAGAAACTGAGGCCTGAACGTCCAGCTTGTGGCCTGAGGGAGAAGGCTGGTATCAGGCACATAAAGCCCACCCTTTAGGACACCAGGGGGCCTGGGATCTAGTCCCAACTCTGTCATTTAATTCACTGTGTGAACTCAGCCAAGTCAACCCCCCTCTGTTTCCTCATCTGTAATTTGTGAGGTCTAGAAGCTAGACGGGCAGTGCCAGCTCTTCACCTTGATTCCTATCTGCACCAAATCCAGTGGTCAGTTCTCTGCCCTCAGCTTACTCAGCCTCTCAACACCAACACGGCTGGCCACTCCCTCTTTCTTGAAACACTTTCTGCTTTTGGCCCCAGAGACACCCTCTGTCCTGCTTCTCCTCAAACTTCACAGGCCACTCTCTCAGCCTCCTCTGCTGGCCTCTTTCCAATGCCAGAGTGTCCTGGGACATCCTCTCCTCCCTCTCTCTCCACTGAGTGTCTTAGGAACCTCATTTAGTCTTATGGCTTTAAACACATCCCAGACTCAGATCTCTACCTCCAGCTTCTGTCCAGAGCTCCAGACTCACGCATTCAACTGCCTACTTGACATCTCCACTCTGATAAAAAAGTAAAAAATAAAACACTTTAAAAAAGTAAAAAATAAAACACTAGAACTAATGGTGTTGAGGTCCCTTACAGACACACTGTTGATACATGGATGGCTATTTGTAGTTCCCTTCTTGATGATGTCGTGAATTTCATGAGTCCCCCAGGTCCATGGCATCTCAGAATAGGTTCCAACAGTCTTTCCTTGACCAGTGGCCCTTAGGTTCAGCTTCCAAGAAACCCAGAAGGGTTTTATTTTTTAATTTTTTTTGTCTTTTTCGTGACCGGTAAGGGGATCGCAACCCTTGGTGTGGTGTCACCCACACCACGCTCAGCCAGTGAGCACACCGGCCATTCCTATATAGGATCCAAACCTGCGGCGGGAGCATTGCTGCGCTCCCAGTGCTGCACTCTCCCAAGTGAGCCACGGGCTTGGCCCCCCAGAAGCCCACCGGCCATTCCTATATAGGATCCAAACCTGCGGCGGGAGCATTGCTGCGCTCCCAGTGCCGCACTCTCCCAAGTGAGCCACGGGCTTGGCCCCCCAGAAGGGTTTTAAACCTCAACTGTCCTAGTATGCTTCCTCCAAGACAACTCACAGATGCTGCTCAGG
>NW_007728314.1:73732-74935 GCF_000696425.1 Galeopterus variegatus
AGGAGGAGGGGAGGTAACAAGAGGTAGCAGTCCTAGGGAAGATGTAACCCTTCTTAAAACAGGAAAGAAGAATAATTCATTGGAAAAGGCATACAAATGACTCTTAAATATACCAAAAGATAATCAACTTAAATAATAAGATAAATGCAAAATAAAACCATATTGAGACACTATTCTTCACCTATCCCAATGGCAAATATTCTAAAGTTTGAGAAGTATTCTAACCTTTGCTGGCAAGGCTGTGGGGAAACAGATACCCTAATATGTTGCTGATGGGAATATAAATTGGGAAATTTTACAATATTTATCAAAATTATTAATTTCCTTTGACCTAGCAATTCCACTTCTGGAAATTTACCTTANTGTCACCCACACCACGCTCAGCCAGTGAGCACACCGGCCATTCCTATATAGGATCCAAACCTGCGGCGGGAGCATTGCTGCGCTCCCAGTGCCGCACTCTCCCAAGTGAGCCACGGGCTTGGCCCCCCAGAAGGGTTTTAAACCTCAACTGTCCTAGTATGCTTCCTCCAAGACAACTCACAGATGCTGCTCAGGACCATTCTCTGGCCCCTCCCTGATAGCACCCGGGCCTCTTGCTCTTCTTCCTAAGCAGAAATCTTCAGACCAAATGTCCAGAAAAGATCAGCCATGAGGCTAAGAATAGGCAGAGCAGTTGGGAGCCCCCTCAGAAGCTGCAGGGGTGGGATTACCCGGCAGGACATGCCTACACTGACCATCTGCTGTCACCAAGGGTGCCCTGGAGCTTGGCTGATGGTTTTAAGTCACTACATTGTGGGGTGGTTGGTTATTTAGCAAAAGCTACTTGATACTGCAACAGTCAGTTAGGGCTGTGCTGCAGTTGTACTCTACACAGTGTCTCTTGCCTGTGGTTTGCCACAGTCTCCACTCTTCCCTTTTGTCTCACATCTGGCACCTTGCTTCCCTCATTTCTGTCATCTGCCTCGTTCCTGTAGCAATGTATTTACTGATGCTTGCAAAAGCCTAAGTTTGTAAGACCTATGAAGGGATAAATCAAAGGGGAAAATGGGTATAGTTTTATTTGGAGGCAGGTAGGGGCTAGGACATGAGTACTTGAAAAGGAGGGGGGATTGAAGAGTGAGAGAAAGATAAGGGAGAGGAGGAGGAGGGGAGGTAACAAGAGGTAGCAGTCCTAGGGAAGATGTAACCCTTCTTAAAACA
>NW_007728314.1:75800-78745 GCF_000696425.1 Galeopterus variegatus
TATTTATCAAAATTATTAATTTCCTTTGACCTAGCAATTCCACTTCTGGAAATTTACCTTACAGATATGCTTTCACAAGAGTAAAATGACATATGTTCATGAATAGTCATAGTAGCACTGTTTGTAATATGAAAAGAATAGGAAAAAATCCAAATGTCCATCAAAAGAGACCGATGTAATAAACTGTGGAACAATCACCTGGTGGAAGAGTGTGCAGCCATTGAAAGACTCATGAATGTTATGTGTTGAAACAGAAAGACCTCCAAGATATATATATATGTGAAATAAAAAGTATATAAACTTTCATTTAAAAGTTGGGAAAATAAGAAAATGAGAGTATATGTTTGTAATTACTTGTATATGCAAAAAGTAACTCTGTTAAAGATACAAAATTTAAAAGTAAATGTAAATATACAAAATTTAAAAGTAGTCACTTTAACTTTGGGGGTAGCAGTTGGATAGATCAAAAGACAGGATTGAAAAGATTTTTTTATTGTATAAATTTTGATGTTTTAAAGTTTTGGAATCATGTAACTGTGTTACCCATTCAAATATTTGAATTAAAAAAAGATGTTCCCTACATTTCTCTACTTGGAGCTTCCACTCCCTGCCAGCTTTAGGCTCTGAGGCCACCAGGGGCAGACCCTTTTCCATGTGGCAGGATGTCAGCCACCTATAGACAGGGCTCCTGAGGTGATGCACACCTGCTTCTCACCACTGTTGTTTACAACAAATGGTTCCCACCATCTCACTGCCCTTCCCAGTGGTAGTCATGAGTGCTCTTAGCCAGATGTTTCTGCTTTTTGCTTCTGGACATGCCCTGCCTCCTGGTAGTTGGACAAAGCTGAGATTAGCCCTGGCCAATGAATTATGAGAACCAACTCTCATCACTTCTGGACTGGAGCATTTAGTTACCAGCGTTAAAACCTCCAGAGCTCTTTTTTTTTTTTTTTCTTTGCCACGGGTACTGGCAATATTCCAGACAGTGGCTGCTGTGAGCTCGTGTCCTGGAATGAGGATAATAAAGAGAAGAGCCCCAGGTCAAACTGCCATAGGGAGCACAAGGAAGATATAAACCTTTGTTGTTTGAAACTTCTGGGATTTGGGAGCTGTCTATCTTCTGCAGCATGGCCTGGTCTCTTCTGCCTGACATAGGCACCGATAGTAAAGAGGCACTAGCAGCACCAAGTGGGGGTGAGACTGTTACTGCCCTGAGCCCGGATCAGTGGGGCAGGAGTGAGCGCTCAGTGGGCGCTCTACTCACACCACTGTCACAATGATGTCCTGGATCTGCTGCTGCAGCTCTGGTTCCTTCCGGTATGCCTCCACCAGCAGCAAGGCCTGGTCGTAGCTGGTACAGTAGACCTTATAGACTCGCTCAAACTCCTCTTGGAATTCCAGGAATAGGTTACCTGATGGGGAACAAGCAACAAAGAGTTGTCAAGGGCACACCTGCATGTCCCCTTACTTGGAACAGGGAGGCAGTGGGGGAGCCTCTCCAGCTCAGCAGTGAGACTGCCAGGCTTAACCAGTGAGTCACTGTGGGCAAGTTACCTCATCCTCTCAAGTCTCCGTTTTTTCATCTCAGTTTCCTAAGGCTGCTGTGGATTAAGTGACAGTATGATGTAGAGCTCAGGCAGGTACATGTGGGTACTTAATCAATGGTAGCTCTGGTCACGGCAATAATATTAATAAGGCTCACAGTTGGATAATGCTTTACAGTTTACAAAACACACTTGTAACCATCAGCTCCTTTTGTCTGTGTGTGGCAAGTACAACTACAAAGCCCCAGTTTACAAAGACATACTGGGGCACATTACAGGGGGTTGTGAGCGTGGGCTCTGGTGTTAGGCAGCCAGGGTCAGATCTCCAGGCAACCCTTTTCCAATCGTGTAACTTGAGCCATGTGTTTGACCCTCTGACCCTCCATTTCCCATCTATAGAATGGGAATAAAAATAGTACTCACCTCCAAGTGTTTTTGTGAGGATTAAATAAAATAATGCATGTAAAGTACCTGACACAAACTTCATTCACCAAATAGTTATCAACTGCTGTTTATTGACTAAGTGACAGGCGCTCTGCTAAGCTCTGTGAATGAAACAAAGGCCCTGCCTCTAGTGGGAAAGACAGAAAATAAATAAATGCCTTACATGTGTCGGGTTGTGATAAGTGCCACAAATTAAAATAAAGCCAAAGAAAGAGTTAGAGGGTGGTGGGGGATCTGTTTGAGGAAGGCCTCTGTGAAGATGTGAATGTTTATCAGAGACTAGAGGGAACCAGGCCTGGGAACGTCTGGGGAAGAGGAGTAGTCTAGGCTTATAGTAGGGCAGATGGAAAGGTCCTGAGGCAGGAGAGGGCTTGGCATGAGGGCAACAGCAAGATGGCAAGTGTGGCTGGAGCATAGCAGGCCAGGGTGTAAAGTAGAGGAAATAACAGGAAACTGAAGCCAGATCATGAAGGGCTTTGAGTAGGGGTGATGTGATCTGATTTCTGTTTAATAGGTTCACTCTGGTGCTCAGCGTCAGCAGCACATACATTGAAGTTGGAACAACATAGAGAAGATTAGCATGGCCCCTGCACAAGACTGATATGCAAATTTGTGAAGTGCTGTGTATTTTTAAATCAGAAACGAATGAGGTTGGTTACTTATGGGGGGTGGGTGGAACAGGGCGGGAAGAATGAGGGCACAGGATGGCATGGTAGGGGTGAGGGGAGCAGTGATTCACTGAAAACAGCTCTCTTATGGCGCCAGCTCCCAGAACCATGGTAATGTTTCACATGTTCCCAAAATAAATACATAACTAAGACCAACCAGGATGTGGAGGGCAACCCCAAATGGAATACAAACAGTAAAGAATGAACCTGACTCTACTGCAAATGAATAGAATAACCACACTGAAAAGTGCGGGGAAGAAACTGACATGAACTGTTTTTCACAGGGGTA
>NW_007728314.1:79359-81019 GCF_000696425.1 Galeopterus variegatus
TGGTGTTATCAGCACCATGCTCTAACCAACTGAGCTAACCAGCCAGCTCTTGTATGCTAACTTTGAACAAGCAAGTAAATACATTGTGGATAACAACTGCCCGCTTACAAATAAGAAAACGGGGACGGCTAGAGTGAATCCTGTGATACTGGATTGGAATTGGAGATATCAGTATGAACTCATGGTTTTAAATATATGTACAAGGGTAACTCACAAATTTGTGGAAAAATAAAATTAAAAGATAATACAATCTTTCTGTGAACTTTTTGTAGACCATATATATATGTGTGTGTGTATGTACCTATACGGATAGGTGTGGAAAGAAATGTAGATATGTGTATATGTGTGTGTTAGTATACTTTCATATATTTCCTAGCTCTGTCAGCTGAAAGCCAATAATGACCATTGCAAGCAAGAACCACTGATGGATGCTAAAATTAGTGGGCTAAAGTTTAAGAAAAAAACAGGACAGTTGCATAATATCAAAGTTTCTCTCCGTAAGATATCTATTAACTACAAAGGGAAAAATAGTAATTTCACAGTGTAAAAACCTTAGCTACTACCTTAGCTATGTGACCCAAGTGAACATTATTCTAAGTAAGAAGGTACAGTGACATCATGTGCCCCTGATATGATGCACTGGGAAGGACAGGACATTGAGCCTGTGGTATTCTTGCCAAAAATGCATAACTTCAATTTAATAATGAAAATAATTCTAATTTTATAAATTATATAAAATGTTATAAAATATAAAATTTTATGTATAAAGCTTTAGAAAATATATAAAATAATTTTGATTTTAATAATTGAAAACCTCAAATGAGGGATATCCTACAAAATATCTGGACCAGACTCTTTAGAAGTGTTATGGTCATGACAAACAAAGAAAGACTGAACAACTGTCACAGACTGATGAAGACAAAGGAAATATGACAATAAAATTAAATGTGATATCCTGGATTGGATCCTGAACCAGAAAAGGACATTAATAGGAAACTGGTGAAATTTGAATAAGGTCTGTAGAGTAGTTAATAGTATTGCATTGATGTTAATTCCTGGTTTTGATGATTGTATTTTGGATACTGTATGCAAGATGTTAAAATGAGGGGAAGCTGGATGAAGAGAAAACTGAAACTCTACTATTTTTGTAATGTTTTTGTAAGTCTAAAATTATTTCAACAGTGTTCAATATAAAAAGTTTAAAAACTTTATGCTAAGTGAAATAAGCCAGGCACAGAAGGACAAATATTGTATGATCCCACTTACATGATGTACCTAGAATAGTTATATTCAAAAAGAAAACAGAATACTGGTTACCTGGAACTGGTTACTATTTAATGGGCACAGAGTTTCAGTTTAGGTTGATGAAAAAGTTCCGCAGATGGATGACGGTGATGGTTGCAAAACAATGTGAATGTAATGCCACTGAGCTGTACACTTAAAAGTCATTAAAATGGCACATTTTATGTTATGTATATCTTACCACAATAAAAAAGTTTTAAAAAAAGATTTAAAAACTGCACATGAAGGTTTATAGTAGCTTTATTCAAAATTGCCACAACTTGGAAACAACTAAGATGTCCTTCATTCAATCGGTGAATGGATAAACAAACAGGGCTATATCTATAGAAGAGAATATCACTCAGCGATTAAAAAAAAA
>NW_007728314.1:81540-95351 GCF_000696425.1 Galeopterus variegatus
AAAAAAAAAGAAGAAATGATCTATCAACCTAGGAAAAGACATGGAGGAAGCTTAAATGCACATTGCTAGATGAAAGAAGTCACTCTGAAAAGGCTACACACTGCATGATTTCAATTATATGACATTCTGGAAAAGGGAAAACTGTGTAAACAATAAAAAGATCAGTTGTTTCCAGGGCCTGGAAGGGAGGGAGGAATGAATGGGCAGAGCTCAGAGGATTTCTAGGGCAGTGGAAATACTCTGGATAATACTACAATGGAGAACACATGTTATTATACGTTTGTCTAAATCCATAGAATGGGGCTGGCCCATTAGCTCAGTTGGTTAGAGCACAGCCTTGTAACACCCAGGTCAAGGGTCCGGATCCCTATACTGGCCAGCTGCCAAAAAATAAAATAAACTCATTCGACGTACAACACCAAGAGTGAACCCTAATGTAAGCTATGGACTTTAATTACTAATAATATGTTAATATTCATTCATCAATTATAATAAATGTACCACACTAATGCAAGATGTTACTAATAGGGTTAACTCTATGTGGGGCGATAGGGGGTATATGGGAACTCCCTGTACTTTTTACAGAATTTTTCTATAAATCTAAAAGTGCTCTTAAAAAATAAAGTCTATTAATTAAAAAAAAAAAGATTAATACCATGTTGAGACTAAACTAAGGATCAGGAATAGTTGTTAGAAATACCCAGGTAAGAGTATGTGGTGGCCCATCTAGGGAGGAAGTGGTGAGGCTGAAGAGAAAGGTACTAACCACAACAGGGCAGGTGGGGAGCCAGGGACCCCAGGAAGTACAGCTGACACTACTGCCTGCCAAAGCCATGGGCTGGATCTCTGACCTGAACCAAGCTCCTCTTGGGACACATCAGATGGTGCCCAAATGAGAGCAGTTCAGCTCTCAGCAAAGATCCCCATGGTGAGATTACTACCTGAGGACCAAACTCCTTCCCCGGTGCCAGTCCAGCCAATCCTCAGAGAGAACTCCCAGGAGAAGCTCCCAGAGCCGAGGAGCACACGACCGAAACTGCAGCTAGGGAGAATGTGCATGGGAGGGAGGCAATCAGCCAACGGCACAGATGACTCCCTCTAGGGGATAGCCTGGGTGTGGAAATAAAACCTAGGGTGGTTCCCACATTCTGCTCATCATGAATATGTCCCCAGGAACATGACAAACAAGCCAAAGAAGCTGTATCATACCAGTGTGGCCAGGGGCAGGGGTGTCTCAATAACTGAAGGGCAGAGGAAGGTGAACTCCCAGAGAACAGAGTTGTCCAAAGAGGCCAGCATGCCCAGGACACCAAAGTCAAGGCATATTTTCTCCCTTCTTTTCCTTCTACAGTCACCAATTAGCAAAGAAATTACTACCATCATCGAAAGGACACACTACATCTAGCTGGGATTAGTCAGTAAGAAGAGAAAGGGAGGTAGGATGGTCAAGAGCTAGTGCTCTAGAGACAGAAGGAGGGGGATTCAAATACTAACTGCCTGATCTGGCTGTGTGACCTTGGGAAAGTTACTTAACATCTCTGAACCTCAGGTTTTTCTTCAGTAAAATGGACATAATAATCAACAGTAACAGTGTTATGGGAATAAAAAGGGCTACTGCATGTTAAGTACTCAGCATCATGGCTGGCACAGAGATGGGTACTACTTTCACATTCATTTTATTATTTTATTATTTTATTTTTATTTTTTTTTCCTTTTTGTCTTTTTTACTGACCGGTAACGGGATTGCAACCCTCGGTGTTGCGCCCGCACCGCGCTCAGCCAGTGAGCGGGAACCGGTCTCCACATGGGATCCGAACCCTTGGCGGGAGCGCCGCCGCACTCCCAAGCGGCGCACTCTCCAGTGCGCCACCGGGCCGGCCCTCACATTCATTTTAAAGAGGCAACTGAGGCTCAGAGACACGAAGGAGGCATGGGTGTCAGAGCATCGTCAATCAGACTCCATAGCCCCTGCTCTAAACCACTAGACCTGCACTGCCCAAATGCAGTGGTCACCAGCCACATGTGGCTATTGGGCACTTGAAATATGGTGAGTCCCAACTGAGATGTGCTGTCAGTGCGAAAGACACTGGGTTTCAAAGACTTCATACAAAACAAAAGTAAAATATCTAAGGAATAATTTTTATACTGATTACATGTTAAAATGTTATTTTGGATCTATTGGGATAAATAAAAGATATCATTAATATTAATTTCCTTAGTTTTCCTAACATAGCTATTTGAAAATTTTAAATTAAATTGTGGCTCATGTTATATTTCTATCAGACAGCGCTGCACTCGACCATGGTGCCCTCTGGCAGTACAACCCTGTGTGGGAACTCCTGTGAATGTCTAAGTTATGTTTGAAATTGCTCATAGGGACAGGGGACCTGACTTACTTGGGAGGAAAAAAGGCTGTTAAAGACAGTCTTGCCCGAGGTCCAAAAATCTTTTAAAATGCTGTTGCTATACAATTGGGAAAAAGGCTTTCCTTGCAGAGCAAGGCCTGGGAGCTGGAAAGGGAATGGAGGGAGAGCTGGCAGGAGGCAGAGCAGCCTGACCTGCATGTGGTTACACCGAGGAGAAGAAACGCCATGTGGGTTCTTTGTGCCTCTTGTTGGCTAACCACAAGGGACAAAGGATAAGGAGGGTATTTTCTGAAAATTCGGTAAAGGCTAGGAACAGGACTGCCAAATTTAGGGGGAAGGGAGAAAGTACAGGATGCTCAATTAAATTTGAATTTCAGGTAAACAATGATAATTTTTTAGTATAAGTATGTCCTATGCAGGCTGGCTGGTTAGCTCAGTTGGTTAGAGCATGGTGCTGATAAGGCTAAGGTCCAGGGTTTGATGCCTGTAACAGCCAGCTGCATTAAAAAAATAAAAAATAAAAAGGATGCCCTATGCAATATTTGGGATATACTTTACTAAAAATAATTATTATTGCATTATTTATATGAAATTCAAATTTAATTGGGCGTCCTATATTTTATCTGGAAACCCTACCAGAGAAGCAGTGAGGGTAGCTAAGAGATGTCACCAGATATACTCAGGAGTTAAAGTAGCATCTTGACTCTGTGGGTCCAGCAGGAAGGCAGAGATTGACAAGTGTGGACCCTTACAAGAAACCATACTGAACCTCAAACACATACCAGCAGAACAGCCTGACTTCAGAGCCAGACCTGTAGAAAGTCTCCAGCCTGAGGCTTTATCAATGTCCACTCAAATAAGTGTTAATTATTAACATAAGAAGGATAAACTGATAAAAAGTGAGAACATCTAGTACAGATACTTAAAAAAATCTTAATCTTTAATTTTGTATTCATCTACCATTTATAAAGAATAGTAACTTATTCACATTGCTATTTTAAGAAAAAAACTCTGTTTTCAAAAGAACAATAAACACACAATACACAGGCTTTAATCTCACCCTGTACTACATGCAAGCCATTCCATGTAGGGTTGAGAGCCCTCGCTCCCAGAGGCCAACTAGAGTTCTGCTGTGATTCGGGTCACAATACCCAGTGCAGTAACTAGCATTGAGTAAACACTCAGAAAGTGGTTTTTGAAAATGTGTTTGCATGTGCTATGGATTGAATTGTGTCTCCCAAAGTTGAATATATTAGAAACTTAATCCTCACTGTGACAGGGTTAAGAGGGTGAGAAATCCTATAATGGTAACTGAAAGGTGGGGCCCTAAAGAGGTGATTAGATTGTGAGGACTATGTCCTCATGAATGGATGAATTCATTGATGGGTGATCATGGGTGTGGTTCTGCTGGCTTTAAAAAGGGAGTGCATGAGAAGCTCGCTCTCTCTGTAGCTCCACCACCTGCCATGTGAGACCCTGCCTTGCTGTGTAGAGTTAGTAACTACTAAAAAGGCTCTCACCAGATGTGTTCCCTGGACTTTGGGCTTCCTAGCCTTTGAAACTGTAAACAATAAATATTATTCCTTCACAAATTACCTGGTTTCAGATATTCCTGTTATAAGCAACAGAAATGGACTAATACAGCCTATTTGTTATTTTGAATCCCCATCATCATCATTCACATCTGGGAATGGGTAGAAGATGGGTGGTGGAAAGGCCAGGGGGACTTGGGTGGCTACTGCCCTGGCTACCTTCACTCCCTCCTCCTGTCAGCCACCTGGCACCCATTCATCTGGCAGCAAATGGGAAGAGATTGAAGAAGACAGGTATGAGATTTGCACCTGCTCTTCTCTTCCTTATACTCTGGTCATCCTAACCATTCCAGAATAGGGAGACTGTCCTCATCTTTCACCTGGGACACAGTGAAGCCCCCAACTGGTCTCTCTGCTTCCGTTCTCAACACTCCCTCAAAGTCCATTGTTCACAATAGCTAAAGAGATCTTCGAAAGACATAAACCAGACCATGTCACTTCTCTGCTCAAAACTGTCCAAATGGCTTCTTATCACATTTAGAATAGAACCCAAACTCCTTACCATGGCCTATAAGGCTCTGTGTGATCTGGTCCTTGCTTGCCTCTTCTGTCTTATCCCTTAACATTCTCCCCTCACTAATTCTCCTGCAGCTACATCAACCTTCTGTCTGTCCTTCAAACATTCAGATCATTCCTGCCTCAGGGCCTTTGCATGGCTATACTCTCTACTCTCCCTCCAGATGGTCTCATGGTGGCTTCCTCCTAACATTCAGGTCTCAGCTCAAATGCTCCCTCCTCATGAGGCCTTCCCTCATACCCAGAAGTTACTACCACTATGTATTTTCTTCAAATTACAAATTACCACCTAAAATTCTTTTATCTGTTTATCTTCTGTCTCTCTCACCAACTTGTCAAACTGATGAGAACAGAAGCTCAGACTCTCTTTTTGATGCTGTGACCCCAGCACACTGAACAGTGACTGCACACTGCAGGTGCTCCATAGATAACTGTTGAATGAATGAATGTGAAAGAGACTTACACTAAAGACTCCACTGTGCTTCTAACAGTTATGTGACTGTAAGAATGTCCCTACCTGTCTCTGGGCCTCAGTTTCTTCATCTGTAAAATGATGGGGTTGGACTAGATATTATTTGATGACCCTGTTGGCTCTGACATGCTGTGTTTTGGGATCCCCAAAACAGACTCCCATTGAGCTGCATGTCTCTGAAACTCTGGGGACACTACAGCAATGACCACATGCTTAAGACAATTCCACAGGGATCTAAGGATAACAACTCCCTAGTTTTTTTGCTCACCAATCAAGTACACTTGTTCCTCTTCCCTGGAGGCTGTCTCCTGCAGATCATGAAGAAATCTGCTGTTTACCTTGATGATGTCATCAATGTTTGAGAACAGGACATCCAGATCTTCCTGTGGCAGCTAGAAGAAACAAAGAAGCCATAGGAGGTCATCGGGATTTTGGTGAGGTGACTTTGTTTGCAGGCTTTGGAGATACTTCAGAACACTCATGCCATCAGGGTCCCATTGCTCCTGGGCAGACTGACTGCTCCAGTAGAATGTTTGCAAGGATTGTGAAATTTTATAATCTAGGTATTTTCATTATTCCACAAAAGGAGAGGAAGAGATGGAGTACCCAGCATGGAAGGAAAGCTAAACTGGGGTTTTATCCTCGGTCTGCTGCCAACTTTCATTTTTCTTCTTTCTGTTTCCCTACTTGTCATGTGAGGGTGGAAAGCTGACTTCTTTCCAGTTCTGATATACTTGGCACCTACCACCATTACCCCAAGATGAATTCTAAACTTCACCCCTATTAACTAAGCGATGCCACTGTAAAAAAGATGCAGGACTATATATATGCATGGGTATGGAATGATGTGCTGGATGCACAACCAAGTGGGAAATCTAGCTGCACAACAATGTCTAGAGTATGCTCTTATTTTTGCTAAAATAAATAACTACATATATTTGTTTGTTTAATGCCTATTGAGAAAAATACTAATTTCTGGATGGTAAAATAAGAGAGCTCCTTCACCTTCTACATTATCTGCTTTAGTATTTCATTCATTCAAGAAACACTAATTCAAAGTCTATTATTGTATTTATGTGTCAAGACTGGGATATAATGAACCAAACAGTCTTTGCCCTTATGTAGCTCACACGCTAGGGGATGCTTGAGTTTTTTGTTTTTTTTTTTAAAGATGACCAGTAAGGGGATCTTAAGCCTTGACTTGGTATTGTCAGCACCATGCTCACCCAGTGAGCTAACCAGCCATCCCTATATGGGATCCGAACCCGTGGCCTTGGTGTTATCAGCACCACGCTCTTCCGAGTGAGCCACGGGCTGGCCCCGGATGCTTGAAATTTTATAGCAATAGCCTGTACTCACATTATTTCTGAAACCAGAAAAAAAAAAATCTAAATAAAGAACATTATAATAGAAACCCATTATAGTGATGATTTCTCCATGTCACTACTCTGCAAATGGCACAGTCAGAATGCAGGTCAGTTCAAGCAATCTGTTCTAAACTTGAAAAGGGCTTGTCCAGTAGCTCACTTAATTCTCTGAGGTGATCACTCCTCTCCCCATTTAGCAGATAAATGCACTAAGACTCTAAGCCATTCCATGCCTTGCTGAAGGTTGCATGGCCAATAAATGGAAGAACTGGGGCTTACGTCCAGATCTGTAGACTTCACATCCACCACACTTCCTTTCCATCGAGCCTGCCCAAGAATAAATGTGCGGTTTGAGAAGCTGGGACTCACATTTGCCCCTATAAAGTCAGGCTGTGTGTGCCCCTAAATACCTGCTGGAGGCGGCTCCTGATGTCATAGGCACAGAGTTGGAGCATGTGCAAGTAGGAGACCTCGGTGTCGATCAGCTCGCTGATGGCCAGCCTCTGTTGGATCAATGATCTGTCCTCACAGACCTGACCTTCCCCATCCGGATTCCCTGACCTGGAGCATGGCTCATCTGCCCCATGATCAGCCATGTCAGCAGGTTCTGAAAAACAGAAAACCATCCCAGCTCACTTTCAGAGAGCTCTATTGGGACATGCTGTCTCTAATTCAAAGACAACCTTCATCAAGAAGTCTAAAAACATCTTTAGCTACAAACAGAGTCAAGATGAACTGTTTATTAGCATTTGTGGGCATACCTGAATAATATTGAAAGGTAGACAACAGCTCAGATAATTGTTGATATTTTGAATTCATTTCTCAGGATTCAGCAATGTGCTTGCCTGGTTTTTCTTCTATTTTCTCCCTAGCCCTTGATCCAGATTTCTTTATCTGGTTCAGCTGAGTCTCTTTCACTTTCTATCTCCCAGTGTTTTCCTCCTCTATCCCCCTCTGCCACTACCCCGTTCAGTCCATACTACTTATCACCTGGCTATTTCCGTAGCCTCCAGGATCATCCTTCCAAATCCTAACCCCTCTCTGCCCTGCTGCCACCCACACCCATTCATCCTGGACATGCTTTCAGTTTAAATTCCCTGAAACAAAGCATGTGATCATAATATTTCCTGCTATAAGTAATTGATAGCTCCTCGCTGCTCAGTGGTCTGACTCCAACCTCATTTTCCCCTTCACAGACCTTACTCCAGTGAAAGAGTTAAGTGCTTTTTTTTCCATACCTGCAGTGTCATTTCCTGCCTTTGTGCTTCTGTACCCAATGTGCCCCTCCCTCCTGTGTCTCTAGCCTCAAACATTCGTCTTCTCTACAGCTATTCCTGATCAAGAATACAATTTATTTAAGGTGATCAATTCACTAGCAATAAGACAAATGTGAATAAACCACAATGAGATACCATTTCATGCCCATCAGATCGGCAGGGTATAAAAATGTATCAGTGAGAGTGTAGAAGGATGTAGAATGGTGAGAAGTCTCTATACTAATATGATAATGTAAATTGTTGCAACCTCTCTAAAGAGCAATTTAGTAATATCTAGAAAAGTTGAAAATGCACACACTGTCAAGACAAGTAGTTCTGCTCCCAGATATTTCCTACATTCAAGAAATTTCTCCACATATATGCAAGAAATGTGGACAAGAATGTTCACAGCAGCACCGTGAGTAATAACAGAATATTAGCAATAGCCTAGATGTTCATTAGCAGGAGAGTGGATTAACAACTTGTGGTATAATCATACAATTCCACCACCAATGGAATTCTGAACAGCAAAAATGAAAAAACTATACATTCATATATCGACATGGATATCCCCACAAACATTGCAAAGGAAAAAAAAAAAAAGCAAGTCCCAGAAGGGTACATAGAGTGTGATTCTATTTTTAAAGTTTAAAGTATGTAAAAGAATGCTACATATTGTTTAAAGATACATTCATATGTAGCACATGTATTGAAAATTTCATGGACATAAGCAATAAATTCGAGATAGCAGTTACCTATGGAAAGCGAATGGAATTAAGGAGAGTATCAAAGGAAACAATGGTATTTGAGTTTTTTAATTAAACTTTTTATTTTGAGATAATTATAGATTCACATGCAGTGATAAGAAATAAAAGAAGTTGCACATACCCCTTACCCAGTTTCCCCCATGGTAACACTTGCAAACCTAGAGTAAAGTATCACAACCAGTATATAGACACTGATACAACCAAGATACAGAACAAGCCCATCACAAGCATCCCTCATGTTGCCTTTTCATTCTCCTCACTGCAGCCCCCATCCCATCCTTCACTTCCGGGCCCCGTAAATCTGGTTTCCATTTCTATAATCCTGCCATTTCAGGAATGTCCTGTAAATGGGATCATACAGTATGCAAGCTCTTAGGACTGGCTTTATTCAGTCAGCATAATTTCTTGGAGATTCATCTAAGTTGTATCAATAGTTCCTTCCTTTTTATTGCAGAGTATCTGAGATGCTTTATTGGTTTAAAAAAATCTGAAGCAACTATGGCAAAAATGTTAAAATTAAACAAAGCTAGGAGGTAAGTACATGGGTATTTGTTGTTTTATTCTTTGTTATTTTCTGGATGGTTAAAATATTTCATAATATTTAAAGTGGCACACATCCCATTTAACTACTCAGGTTATTTATGGCTATGCTTATTTTCCTGGCTAGACACTAAGGTCTTGAAGGCAAGATGAACACCTATTCATTTTGTATCCTCCTCTGTGCCTCATAATACTTATGATTAATACATATTTGCTAAATAAATGGTTCTTATGACTATATCAGTAGTATCTGAAGTTTCTTTCTTGGGCCATAAGCATTGACCTGGAGATCAGATAGTATGTAAACTGAGTGTTTGGCGAGGGCAAGGTTGTTCAGAAGGCAAAGGGCCCAGAAAGATCGTGTAATGAATACATCTGATACACAGCTCTATTTCCAGTTCCTGAACACTGCTGTGGTCTGCTGATCTGTCCCTGGCCTGAATCGCTGCATTCACTACCTTGCACACAGCTTCTCTAGAAAGATCCTCATCGAATTTCAGGGAAGCTATTTGGGTTCCACAACTCAGAATTGTTGCTAAATACACAAAAAGCATAATTAATACTTTACAGAGAACTGCTAAAGACTTAAAATAGCATTAATTTACATTTAGGTTAATTGCAATCTAGACCTCCAAGTAGGCATGGCAAAACCTCTCTGTAGCTGCATTTTGTTATTCCTTAGTTTATAGCCTGTGTAATGGAAAGAAACATGCTTTTATTTCTTTAAAAATATCATATATTATTTGGCAATAAAAAGGAATGAAGGACTGATGTGCACTACATGAATGAATCTTGAAAACATTATGCTAAGTGAAAAAAGGCAGTCACAAAGGACCACATATTTTATGATTCCATTTATATGAAATGTCCAGAATAAGCAAATCTATGGAGACAGAAAATAGATAAGTGGTTGTCTAGGGCTGGGGGTGTAAGGGTGGGTTTTTTTTTTTTTCCTTTTTGTCTTTTTCCGTGACCGGTAACGGGATCGCAACCCTCGGTGTCGCGCCCGCACCGCGCTCAACCAGTGAGCAGACCGGTCTCTATATGGGATCCGAACCCTCGGCGGGAGCGCCACCACACTCCCAAGCGCCATACTCTATCGAGTGCGCCACCAGGCTGGCCCAAGGGTGGGGGTTTGGCTGAAGGATACCAGCTTTCTTTTGGGGATGATGAAAAGGTTCTAAATGGATTGTGCTGAAGGGTGCACACGTCTGTGAATATACTAAAAACCATTGATTTGCACACTTTAAATGGGTGAATTATATGATATGAGTTATATCTCAATAAAGCCATTATCCCCCCCAAAAAAATTATATAATACCAAAAGATGGCGAGGATGTGAACAAACTGGATCTCTCACACATTGCTGGTGGGAAGGTAAAATGGTACAGCCACTCTGAAAAATCGATTGTTTCTTTAAAATCAAAACATACACTTACCATAGAACTCAGTAATCACACTCCTGGGTGTCTAACCCAGGGAAAGAAAACTTATGTCCACACCAGAACCTGTGCATGAAGGCTCATGGAAACTTTATTTGTAACATCTCCAAACTGGAAACAACCAAAATGTCCTTTAATAGATGAATGGTTAAACAAACTGTGGTACATACATACCACTGAACACTCAGAAATAAAAAGGGACGAAGTATTGAGAAACAGAAACAACTTGGATGGTTCTCCAGGGAATGATGCTATGTGGAAAAAAACAAAACAAAACAAAACAAAACAATCTCAGAAGGTTACATACTCTGAGATTCCATTTAATAATACAGAGAATTATAGAGATAGAGAACAGATTAGTGGCTGCCTGGTTAGTAACGGGGATGGAGGCCAGGTGGGAATGACTATAAAGAAATAGCACCAGGAAGAAGTCTGTGGTGACAGAATGGTTCTGTATCTTAATTGAGGTGGTGGTTATACAAATGTACACATGTGATAAAATGGCAAAGAACAATCATACACAATATACCAATACCCATTTCCTGGTTTTGATATTGTGCTATATTTGAATAAGATGTAACCACTGGATGAACCTGGGTGAAGAGTACACAGGACCTCTCTGCACTATCCTTGCAACTTCATGTTGATCTATAATTATTTAAAATTAAAAATTAGAAACAAACGAAATATTACATAGTTTAAGTTATCCACTATTTTCACAACACTCTCAGGACAAATGTAGTTCAAAAGCCTAGGAGAGCAGGCTGAGTGCCCTTGTTCCACTTCCTGGCCTGGCCTGATAAGGAGGTTTTTCTCAGAGAACACACTGGGGAAAACGTAGCTTTCCTTAAGGCAAGTCAGGTGCCTGGACAGCACTGAAAAAAGAATCTGCACAGACTAGTCCATGCTCAGTCCTGAGATCTCCTTTATGCCTTGTTATAAGCATTAAAAACTAATTTTTGGTGCTTAAAAAAAATGTTGAGGGGCTGGCTGTTTAGCTCAGTTGGTTAGAGCACAAGGTTCTAACACCAAGGTCAAGGGTTCTAATACCTGTACCGGCAGACACCAAAAACAAACAAACAAAATGCTGAATGTTCTGCAGTTAATGCTTTTGCAGCAAGCTATTGCTTCTGATTCTAGGACAGGATAAAACTGAGTTAATTCTCTTTTCTTTCTCTTCTGTCCAGACTAGCACAGAGGGATTTGGGCATTTACACATTCATTCAACAAATATTTGGAATAGATACCACATGCTAAGCATTTTGCTAGACTCTATAGAAAAATCAAGAAAAAAATGGCTCTACAGTGAAGATAGGGTATTTAAAATATCTAGTTATTTGCTCTAAGTCTCACTCCACTAAAAGCAGAGGAACTAATTAAAGTAAAACATTACGGACATCCTGATGATTTCATCCCTTTCAAATCAGAAGAAGTAAAAATGGGAAATGATATTCTGAACACAGTTGTGACCAATTGGAAGAACTGAATGGAGAAATGAGACAAACAGATCCCTGGGGAAAGCAAAACCATAAACATAAAAAAAAAAGGGGGGGGGGAAGACCTCTGGTCTGAGACTCTAGGGATGGTCCATGGAAGGCTGAAGGTGAAAGGTGAAGTTGAGACATCATGATAGTAACAGACCCAAATGAAGAATACAGGGAGGGAACACCTATAGAAACAAGAGTGGCCACATAGGGATCCTGGCTAATGAGCCTGGTCTATAAAGAAGGGAGGATTCTGCACAAAGAGCTTCCAACACTCAAACCCAGAAGGATCTGAGATTGACAAAAATCATAAGAATAACCTCCAAAGCCCTGTCCCTACTATCATTACCAAGAATATTTTAAGATTCCTGTTCAGAAAAAAATAAGAGATCGGCACACTGTTTGATGGCTTTGCTTTCCTCTTCTTAGCTCTAAAGAATGATTGTAAGAGGCACTGTGAAGGTCAGGAGCCCAGGTCCTAGGGCCAGAAAAACCTGATTTCAAATTCTGATTCTGCAATCAATTGGCTGGGTTTCACAGGATACTTATATAACTTTCCTTACAGGGTTGTTATAAAATTTCGTAAGATAATCCATGTAAAATGTTTAACAGAGTGGCCTGGTACATGATAAGCTCTCAATAAAGATGGCTGTTGTTTTTTGTTACTATTATTGTTAAACTAGAAAGGGTAGCATTACCATTGACCAGATGTATGAAGAAGTTGTTTAGGACACTTGGCCAAACTAGATGCATCCAATCATATTCAAGCAGATGGCAGGAATGGCTGATCATGATAATAATAATTAGCAATAAGAAATACACACTAGAGGGCCAGCCCCATGGCTCACTTGGGAGAGTGTGGTGCTGGTAGCGCCGAGGCCACGGGTTCGGATCCAATACAGGGATGGCCAGTGCGCTCACTGGCTGAGCGTGGTGCAGACCACACCGTGCCAAGTGTTGCGATCCCCTTACCAGTTAAAAAAAAGAAAAGAAAAGAAATACACACTAGAGCCTGCCTGAGAATGCAGCTAAAACCACACAAACAGAATTGAGAGATTGGGAGAGAGACTGATGTCATTACTTAATCAAGCCATGACGGAAACTAATTCCATTTGTGTGGGTTTTTTTTTTTTTTTAACATGAGCTAATACATTTTTGTTCCCCACCACCTTTGGCTTAAGCCACCCTGAATTGGGTTTCTGCTACTTGATTAAAACAAATGGTTTGTTAGCCCTTGGAAAGGGAAACAGAGACTACTTGGAGTAAGCATGGGTTAACAGCAACAACAAAAACAGATCATGCTGGACTATCCTCATTCCCTTACTGAAAGTCGGCTAGATCAGTAGGTCAAAGGAATGTTATAGTCTCGTGTGGACCAGCAAGGTGTTGTCAAGTTCTCATGACATCCTTACCAACAAAGAATAAGATGCGGTGGTAAAGGCTGGGTGCAGGGGATGGCGTCAGGACAGTGATATGCACTAAAAACTGATAAAACTACTAAATTCAGTGTTGACCAGTGTCAATGTCTGGTCCCTGTCCTGTTTTATTAATGATATTCGTTAATTCTTTCAGCACTTTCCATCTCTAAAACCACCTAAGTTGAAACCTCCATCACCTTTCTCCTGGACTAGTACAACAGCCTCTGACCAGATGCACAGCACCAGAGTGGAGTGGTCTTTTAAAAACATGAAATAACTTGTACTCGCATGTTCACTGCAGCTCTATTTACAATAGCCCAAGTATGGAACCAACCTAAATGTCCATTGACAGATGACTGGATAAGGAAAATGCGGTATATACACACAATGGAATACTACTCAGCTATAAAAAAGAATGAAATTCTGCCATTCACAGCAACATGGATGAACCTGGAGAAAATTATGTTAAGTGTAATAAGCCAGACACAGAAAAAGAAATACCTCATGTCCTCACCCATAACTGGGTGGAAAGAGAGAAAGAAGGAAAGCTGAAAGAAATACAGAAAGCAGAGAGAGAGAGAGAGAGAGAGA
>NW_007728314.1:96280-150558 GCF_000696425.1 Galeopterus variegatus
TGTTTTGCTTATTTTATTTGTTTTATTACTCAGGGGTTCATTCAATAGAGTGTAAACTCCACAAAGGCAGGGATCATGCCTCCTATTTCTCAATGCACTACCAAGTGTCTACTCTAGATCTAGCACATATTAGGTGCTCAATTAATTGAAAATGAATGAATGATGTGGATGAATACTGGTAGAGTAATAATCAAATTGCCAATGACACTGTTCCAAATGGAGTTAGGCTACTATGATCATACATAACCCTTTGGTTCTTCTTGGAAGCCACCAAAAAAGTCTGAGGTCAGGTAAGGGATAGTAACTCCCCTTGAACTTTATATAAAATGAAATTATGCAATATATACTCCTTTTTGCCTGCCTTCTTTCTTTCAGCAAAATTATTCTGAGATCCATCTATGTGGTAACATGTATCAATACTTCATTACCGTTTGCTGCTGAGCAGCAGTCTATTATATGGAGACACTGCAATTTGTTTATCTGTACACTGGATAGACAACTGGTTGTTTTCTGTTTTGCTATTGTAGTAAAGCTGGACCTAGGAGTGGAATGTCTGGATCACATGATAGGTGTATATTTAACTTCATAAGAAAATGCTAAGCTATTTTTAAAAATGGTTGTACCATTGTACATTCCCATCGTGTATAAGAGCTCTAATTCCTCCATCTCCTGCTAAACATCTGGTATGGATAGTTTTTAATTTTAGCCATCCTAATAGGTATGAAGTGATATCTCATTGTGGTTTTAACGTTCATTATAACCCTAATGATTAATGATCTTGAGTATCTTTTCAAGTGCTTATTTGCTGTCCATATAGCTTCTTTTGACAACGTTTTAAAATTTGTTTAAATTATGAAAGAGGCTCATGCTGATATATAACTAGATAAACAATACAGAAACATACAAAGAAAAGTTAATAGTCTCCTACCACTGACCATCCCCAACACACATAACCAGAGGTGTGTAAGAGCCACCAGGAGCACTTATCAAGACTGCAAATTCTTGTCTGCACTCTTGAAGATTCTGATTCAGTAGGTCAGGGGTGGGGCATTTTAACAACCTTCTAGGTGATTCTGATGCAAGTGGTTGACCATTTCTTGAGAAATTCTGCTCTTAATCTAGTCATGCTGAGAAATGAAGGTGGTAGGTATGGAAGGGAAACACATGGAAATCTTTGCCTGAAATAGTGAGCATGTTTGCTCTATACCATCCCATGGAGCACTTAAGTTTGGAACCTAAAGGTTAAACTAGAAAAAACATTCTGATTTTTTAGAAACTACTGTAAAACAAAATCAGGTGGGCTATAGAGCCAGGAAAGGAAGGAACTAGATACACACACATGTACACATTCTCTCTGACTCTGTCTGTCTGTGTGTCTGTCTCTGTCTTCTGGAGGAAAAACTCCCCTTTATAAATACACGGAGAGGAATGTAACCCACCAAACAGGTGGTTGTGTGTCTTAACCCAAATTAAATAGCAGCTATTTGCCCCTAGCCATATTTCCCTGGCTCTATTTAAAAGGCCTAAAAAGGTAGAGAAAGGAGACAACACAGGAGAGCAGTTCTTTTTATAGATAGGTGGGCCTGCCCAGGCCCTGTCTTCACAATATTGGATCCACAGACTTAAAAGTCTTAAGCCATCAATAAACAAACAGTAGGATTTGGACAATCAAGCTCAACAAATGCCATTTTGCTTCTGTTTACAGCACCCCTTCCCCCCATTAGTTAAACAAAAAAACCATTTATCTGATCTAGAGCAGAATCAACCAAGGCACTGTTTACCACGGTAATCTGCTGATCCCAGGGTGATGTGAGCCAACTGCCAACAACTCCTGTTCTCTGGCAGAAACTCAGCTGAGCCTTCACTGCTGAGCAAGATTGGGTGTTGCCCAGGTCCCAGTTTACGTACTCTTTCCTCTCATTTAAAAACAAATTCTATGGGTGCTGGCCCCGTTTGAAAGAGGCAAGTGAGGCCCAATAAACAGTCCTTGTTAGAATATCTGGTAGTTTCTACTTTCCGCATTTGATCTTGGGTCAAATATTGAGTGTAGTGCTTTGCAGCACCCTTATTTAGGATACTAACACTAAGGTATGTGCTGTGGTTTATAAGCCATAACAGGGTTGACTTTATATTTCCATGTTTATAATTTTTATTTTATTTCAGACACAGCCCAGTGTCTTCCAGTTTATTACCTTTTCCTAGTTGGCACAGCTGTGATGCACCGGGTTATGTGCATCACTTTTACCGCGCATCCACTAGGCGCCAGGCACTGGGCTTTACGTTCATTCTCAGGTCTAACAATAACCGAGAGGACGAATCAGGCAATCTTTCGTCCATTTTACAGATAAAACTGGGCCTTGAACAGGTTGAACTACATGTCTTAGATCACACGCTAGCACGCTGTGGGGACTCACAGCAGGTACTTCTCCAACAGCTGCCTCCCTTTAAAGGGGAAAATAAACCCCTTGGAAAGGTTCCCTCCCGAGTGCCCGCCTGCACTCATTCCTGACAGCAGGAGTTCACGTCAGCTCTGAAACTGTGCACAAGGTTACGTGTGAACGCCTCTGTGGGGATTTCAGATTTCTAAGGGGTCAGTGACCTCCAGAAGGTTAAGAACCAGAGCCGGGGCAGGCTGTCCACTTCCTTACTTCCCTCCAAGTTCCCGGCGCTCAGGTGCCGAGCATTACGACTTCCAGTCCCAGCTTCGAGTGCCAGCTTCTGCACTATTCTTCTGAGGTGAGGGCTCTTGGCCACGTCACCTCACCTTATGGATTGCAGGTTTATTTTCTCTCCCCCCGCCCCCGGTCTTAACTGTCTATTGACAATCATATTTTCCTTGGCGAGGATTCTGTACCATTGTTTCCATTTTACCATTGTTCTAACGTAAGGATTCTTAATTAAAAGCCGCTCCAAATCCTACGCAGAAGCAGGCAGAGATAAATAGACACAAATAATAATAATAATAATAATTTTGTTCTAGCCCAGTTTACCTCCCTGGGCCTCATTTTCCACCTGTAAAACGACTCGATTGGGTCACATGGATCAGGTGACTTGCAGTCCCATGGGCTCAAGACACAGCTAGCTACGGAGCAACCTGGGCTCTGGGAGTTGGCCGCATCCTGCCTTTTCTTTTCTGATCTGCCCAGCGGCTGTTTCCCGCACCCTCCCCGGCCCCGTCCTGCCTCGCCCGGCGAACTCACCGCGAGCGCAAGGTGCCTGCTGGCTCCTGGAGCTCGTCCCCCCGGGTGACAGCTCAGCCGGGGCGGGAGGGTCGCGCAGTCCCAATCCCCGCACCCGCGACTCGGCTCCGGGAACCTAAGGCCACCAAGGGCTTGGGTGCGTTCGTGCGTGCGCCGCGAGGGGGCAGCCAGCCTCCAGCCTTTGTTTATTGTCTTTCTGTATCCAGGCTGTTTTCCGCTCGCTGCTCCCGGAGTCAGCCCCGGCAGAGGTGGCCCGGCGGCTTCAGCAACAGCCGTGTCCTGGCCGGCAGCCAGCGCAAAGCATTGCAGGCGGGGTTTAGCGCCCCGGGACCCACCCTTCTCATTAAGCCGCCTTCTCCTTGCCCGGGCTCGTCACCCTGAAAACAGGCGCCAACACTTGGGCCACCCAGTAGAAATGCTGACCCCGGGATGACTGGATATTTGTGCTCCTGCCCGAATCACCAAACTTCAGGGCTGGGCCTCGATTTAACTGAGTGTCAGCTGCCGAGGACCCCTGGGTTGTTGCCCTAATTCTCCTGGGAGTTCCTGCACAACCTTAGACCCCTCTGCCAGCCTCCTCTTCTATGACAAGAAGGTGTTGGTTCATTCTCTCACTCTATTGTGAAGCAGACACTGTTCTGGGCACTGAAGACACAGCAGTTAACGCCACAGGCAAGGTCTCCTCCCTCCTGGGCTCCTGTCCTAGACTTTGAACACACAATTGAAAGTGGTAAAATTGCGATGAAACGTAAGGAAAGTTTCATATTGAAGCAGGATAGAACAGGCACTTGCCCCAGGAAGGCTGCTCATGGATATTCAGGCTGCTCAAGCGACACCTGCTAGCAGCAGCTTAACCACCCTACCAATCAGCTTGCCCTTCTTCAGAGCCTTGTGATTTTCTGAGCTGGAAACAAAACCACAACCACCAAAACCCCCCTTTTTTCCCCCTTAGAATAGAGCTTATACTTGCAAGAACAGCTAGCACCCCCTTTTCTCCCCCTTTTTCCTGAACATTCCTCACCTTAGTTAAAACAGTGAAACACCCCCATCCCAAAACAACATATAAACCCTTCCCTAAGAGTTCACAGGGTGCTGCTCTCTCCTGAGGATGCCTGCACACCCTTCTGTGTGTACTTTTGCTTTGCAATAATCTTTGAGTGTGAGTGGGACTCTGCCATGTGAGCTTAAAGTTATTGGGGGTTCCTAATGGGATTCTTCCCTCAGGAAATCCAATGACCTGCCTCTCTGGCATCAATATCAGGGCAGCCAAACCTTGTTTGTGGGGTCAGGATTGGACTAGATTAATTTTCCTAATACTGCCAGTTCTAATCTTTATTCTTATTCTCATGATTAGAGTTTATTTATTATTACTGCCAGTAGTAGTAGTGTTGCTTACTAAGTGCCAGGTACTATACTAAACATTTTACTTGTATTGTCTCATTTATCTCATTCACAACTTTTCTAAGAGATGGGTGTGATTGTTGTTGCTCTCATTTTAGAGAGAGAAACTGAGGCTGGAGTGATGAAAATAACTTGCCCATCATCACACAAGTACTAAGTGGCAGGACCAGAATTGGGACTGAAACCTCAGCAGTGTAACTTCAAAGCCTGCATTTCTTCCAGCGTGTCATACCCCCTCTGGGCCGGTTTTATAATTTATATTGGAAAACACCACTTAGTATCTCTTCTGTTTCTTCCTCTTCCTTGCTTCCAACAGCTTCCATCTAGGTTCTTGGCTCTTCACAGGTATAATAACCCTTCTTTACAGACAGAGCTATTCTCTCCTCCCTATTAGGTTTTCTGGCTCCCTCTTCTCACAGGCAAGGCCACAATCTGCCCACACAGACTCAGCCCTGAGCTCTGAAACAGTCCTGTTCTTAATCTGCAGAAACATGTGTAGCCTTAGCTTTGAAGCATAGGAGATTCACTATCAAGTCTACTTTGCTGGGACATCATCACTGAATAAGTGCCTCAGTTCCAGCGATTGGCTTTAACCTGTTACCATTATGATTCTTTAGCCCATTTTGGGGGAACTTGCTTTTCTTTTACCATACTCCTTGTATTAGTCAGTAATCCTCTGGTTGCAGTGACACAAATCCAGCTTATCCAAAACTACAATTAGTCCAGTAGAACAGACCATCTCTACCTTTGCGTCTCTTCAAAAGAGAAGCCCTTCAAAAAAGCTCTCCATAAGACCTTTCCTCCTGTCTCATTGACTAGAATAGTATCTCATGTCCAAACCTAAATCAATTGCTGACTGGCTTAGATGAATAAGGACCCAACACAGGGCCAACCTCCCTGAAGCATATGATCATGTAGCCTTAACAAAATTGGGGTCTTGTTGGAAAGAGGACCAGGTAGGGGCAAGGGGGTCCTAGTTAAATAGCCAACAGTGTCTGCTATAGGAGGAAGTGCGCAATTCTACAGGGAGGTTGGGAAGCCAAAGATAAGGTGACCTTTCCTACTGAGTCTTTAAAGACAGAATTCTTACCAGGCAGATGGAAAGTTACGCCAGACAGGAAGCAATTCGTGAAAAGGCATAAGAATATGAAACTACCTTTTCAGAAACTGCAATCACTCCATTATAACTGGCATGACATACTTTGGACTGTGCACTGACAGATAAGACTGGGGAGGTAATCAGGTGCCAGTTCATGGAAGGCAGGTATGCCACACGAAGGAATTTGAACTTTATCTGTAGCAATGAGGGAGCCATTGAAGGATACGACAGCATAATATAATTTGAATTCTAGAACAATGCATCCTGGGAAGATATATGGCTGAAGCTGGGAGACCAGATAGGAAGTTGTAGTATTCAGCTAGAGGAGAGATAAAAGGCCTCAGGTTAAGGCTACAGTAATAGTGAAGTAGAAGAGGGAAGGTAAGAGTAAAATGTTCAAGTAATATCTATAGAACATGGTGACCTCAGGATGTGAGGGGAGGGAGGGCTTAGGTTGATTCTGAGATTTCTGTCTTGGGCAATTAGTTGTATGGTGGTAGCCTTCACTAAAGAAAAGGCATCCTAGAGAAGGAACAGGTTTGGGGGAAAGTAATGAGATCAGTTTTGGGCCAGCTGATACCGTGGCTTATCCAAGTGAAGGTGTCCAGTGGAAAGATGGATGTAAAGTTCTGGGAGAGGGAAGTTTGGATTGGCAGTATAAATTAGGAAGTCACTGGCACATCCTCTTTACATGAAGCCATAAGGATAAATGAGATCCCCCTGAGAAGGCAGGAAGGGCATGGAAAGAGGGCTGAGGACACAAGCAGAGTGAACCCAACCCAAGGACAGGCAAAGACAGGCAAACAATTAGGAAGTCACTGGCACATCCTCTTTACATGAAGCCATAAGGATAAATGAGATCCCCCTGGGAAGGCAGGAAGGGCATGGAAAGAGGGCTGAGGACACAAGGAGAGTGAACCCAACCCAAGGGCAGGCAAAGACAGGCAAACCAGCAAAAAAAGGACTGAGTGGAGCTGTCAGATTAAACTTGAGGAGGCCCGGCCTTTTATCAAACTTCCTGGTAAATAGTCCCCTTCAACTGCTATGTTTTAGTCTGGTTTCACACCACTGAGTAAAACTACAGTTAAAATATTTGACTAGTAACCTTTAAAGTATTGTTTGAATCATTGTGATATTGATTTTTATTCATTGGTTTCTCAATGTTTGTCCCCTCTGCCAATGCAACACTTTCCTAGAAACTGCATAAGAAAAAAGTCTAGTGAAAAAAGGAAGCTCCCTCTCCCACAACATGCATTCAATGCCTGGAATATAGTCTCAAGGGCTTGTTGCCACAGATTTAATGATCTGCAATTGTGTGGGCAAGGATATAAATCATTTGTAAGAGTGTAAATTGATAAAACCTTTTTAATTCAGAAATTTCACTTTTATTAATTTATTCTATAGACATTCACACGCATGTACACAAAGATATTGCATAAGGGTGTCTATTATGACCTTTTAAAAACCTAAGTGAAAAGTTAAAAAAAAGCCCAAATAACTTGCAGCAGGAGACTGGTTAAATAAATTCCAGTATGTCTACACAATGAAATACCTTGCAGTCAATAAGAAGAAAAAGCCTAATCTATGTGTATTATTAACATGTAAAGATGTCCATGTTATAAATATGATATATTGTTAAATGACAAAAGCAGGTGGTAGAACTACATGCTTAATATGTACTTAGGCGAATATACATAATGCATATATATATAATTCAGTCATTCAATAGATATTGAAGTAGGCACTGTTCTGGGGATACATTAGTGAACAAGACAAAAAAAGTTTCTGTCTCATTGAGCTAACATTCTAGTGAAGGAGGTAAAGTCAATAAAAGAATAAAAAGTAAAGGTAATCTGCTTTACTCAAAGTCCACTGATTTAAATGTTAATCTCATCCAAAAAACACTTTCACAGAAGCACCCAGAATGTTTGAGCAAAAATCTGGAAACTGTAGCCCAGCCAAATTGGCACATTAACCATCACAAGTCCATCTCTTGTCAACTTGGCAACCACATACATCTCCTTAAATCATACTTAATTTCTGTATAAAGAAAATAACAAGGTCATACTTCCACCTAATGTTATACAATTTTCCTGCATACAACCAAAAAAATGCATTAACTCTTCCTCCAGAAGAGTATGAAAGTCCTTGGGTGATGTTTACTCTTCTCTTAATAACCCATGATTTAAATATTATGAGGTAAAGTCAATACATCTTATGTTATATCATAAGGGGATAAGAGAGGGAAGAAAACAAATAAAAAATATATATATATATCCATATGGATAACCAATTGTTCCAGCATCACTGGTTGAAAAACTTTCTTTTCCTCCATTGCATTGCTTTGAAGCTTTGATTGAAAATCAATTGACCATATAGGGGTGGTTCTATTCCTGGATCCTCTATTCAGCTCTATTTATCAATTTGTCTATTCTTATGCTAGTACTACACTATCTTTATTACAGTAACTTTATAGTAACACTTAAAGTCAGGTATTGTTAAGACCTCTAAGCTTGTTCTTTTCCAAAGTTGTTTTGGTCCTTTGCACTTACACATAATTTTTAAGAATCAGTTTATCAATTTCTTTCTTTCTTTTCTTTTTTTGGTGGCTGGCTGGTACAACTTGTCAATTTCTATTTTTTAAAAAGCCTGCTGTGGGCCGGCCCGTGGCTCACTTGGGAGAGTGCGGTGCTGATAACACCAAGGCCCCGGGTTCAGATCCCATATAGGGATGGCCTGTTTGCTCACTGGCTGAGCGTGGTGCTGACAACACCAAGTCAAGGGTTAAGATCCCCTTACCGGTCATCTTTAAAAAATAAAAAAAAAATAAAATAAAATAAAAAGCCTGCTGTGATTTTGATTAGGGTTGAATTTAATCTATAGACCAATTTGGTGATAAATGACCTCTTAATGCTATTGAGACTTCCGATCTATAAACATGATATATGTCTCCACTTATGTAGGTTTTCTTTAATTTTTCTCAGCAAAGTTTTGTAGTTTTTAGTGTACAGGTCTTACTCACCTTTTAAGTTGATTCCTTAAAATTTTATTTTTCATCCAATTTTTTAAAAATTATACTTTTCTGGCCGGCCCGGTGGCGCACTCGGTAGAGTGTGGTGCTTGGGAGTGTGGCGGCGCTCCCGCCGAGGGTTTGGATCCCATATAGAGACCGGTCCGCTCACTGGTTGAGCGCGGTGCGGGCACGACACCGAGGGTTGCGATTCCATTACCGGTCACGAAAAAAGACAAAAAGGAAAAAAAAAATTATACTTTTCCGATTGTTTGTTGCTAGTTTATAGAAGTATAACTAATTTCAATATGGTGAACTTGTATCATGAAACTTTGCAAAGTAGTTCCAGTAGGTTTTACAAATAGAGTCTCCATGATTTTCTATGTACATAATCACATCATCTCTGATTAGAGACTATTTTACTTCATTCTTTCTAATTTTTATGCCTTTTATATCTTTTCTTGCATTATTGCACTAGCTGATTATCATTATATACTCATTAGAATGCCTAAACATTAAAAATACTGAAAACAGGTAATATAAAACAGTACCATCACTTTGAAAAAAAAATTGGCAGTATCTAACAAAGTTAAACATATCCTTCTCTTCTTATGACCCAGCAATTTCACTCATAGGTATTTACCCACAAGAAATAAAAACCTGTGTCCATAAGAAGTCATATACAAGAATGTTTGTAGCTTCTTTATTCATAATATCCAAAATCTTAAAACCCAAATATCCATATATAGAATAATGGACAAATTGTGTTATATCCATACAACAGAACACTATTCTACAACAAAAAGGAACAAACTACATGCAACGACGTAAATGAATCTCATACATATTAGCTGAGCAAAAGAAGCTGGACATAAGAGTACATACTATATGATTATGTACATATATATAAATATATATGTATATTTCTAGATTAAGCAAAAAATTTTTCTATGGTGAAAAAAATCAGAACAGTGTTGTCTCTGGATGGGGAAGGGACTGACTGGGAAAAGCATGTAGGAACTTTTCTAGAGTGATGGTAATGTTCTGTATCTTGATAGAGATGTAAGATACAAAAGTGTGTGCATTTGTTAGAGCTCATAGAATTGTACACTAGAGATTGTATATTTTTCTGTATGTAGAATTTGCCTCAAAACATTGTAAATAAATATTGAATTCTAATTAGTAGGTTTACCTTTCTCTGTGGTATAGGTTAGGAATTCTGAAACTATCTTCTGTACATTTAAGCTTAAGCAAATATACCGAGGACAATAGGAACCAGGTTTATGACTGTTGCGAAAGGAAATTATAAGTGTGGAAAGACAGAACACTAGAATGTGCCTTGTGATGGTGGACTGGAATTAGAAGTATATAAACTGATGAGGGAGAGAGAGATAGAAAGGAAGAGGAAGAGATATCTGTCCAATAAGAGGTCCTAGAAGTAATGACATACTAATAGCAATGAATACATCTAGTGCTGAGATGTTGGTTTCTAAAGGCCATTCTCCACTAAAAGGAATGATGCTCCTTGAGAAAATGGCTGATTCCACAGCTAAGGAAGACAAAGTACAAGATAAGCCTGAAACAACTTATTATATTGAAAAGAAAGTGTTAAAGAATCAAGAGGACAAGTTAAAAAAATATAGGAGCCAGAAGGACATAGGTGTCATTTTCAAGGGGCTTTGATTGGTCAAATCTGAGATAATTTAATTGTCAAAATAAACATTAACAGGTTATAGCCCATTGACTAAAATAATAATCCACAATTTCATACTGATGTAAATAACTACATGAATAAAGAAATAAGTGAACTGAAAGCTCTTCCTTACAGTAAAATAATAACTGATAAATATAGAAGAAATTGTGTATTTAGAAAACTTCAGTGGATGCTACAGTGAATGTTTAGTATGGAACAGGATATTTATATAATTTCAAAATATCTTGCCACATATTACTTATTAATTACGAAGGGGAAATGGTAACTTTGCAGTGGACATCACCTTAACCAAAAGATCACCAATATTGAGACACACTGGCATAATGCAATTCCCAATACGATGCAAAGGACACAATGTTACTTCAGAAGTATTCCTGCCAAAAATGCATAACCTGAATCTAATCATGTGAAAACAAAACAAATGCAAATTAAGGGACATTTTTCAGAATAACTAGCCTACAGTCTTCTAAAATGTCAAGGTGAAGAAACATAAAGAAAAGCTGAAAATTCCAGATGGAAGAAACTGAGAAGACAAGAAATAATGCAATGCTTGATTCTGAATTGGATCCTGGACTGGGAAAAAATATAAGTCATTATTGGGATAACTGATGCAATTTGAATATGGACTGTGGATTAAATAATAGTATTGTATCAATGGTAAATTTCCTGATTTTGATAAACGATTATGGTTATAAAGAGAATGTCCTTGTTATTACGAAATATACACTGAAGTATTTAAGGGTAAAGGGACATGATTATATCATACATAAAAAATATATATAATTTGAAGATATATATGTACATATACAATTAGAAGTGGAAGGAGATGCATTTCCCAGTGAGATAATGGTCTAGTTGGACTGACAGAGAAAATCAATTATTTTCTCTACAAAAATCATCTAGTGAATAAACTAGTCCTTTTCACATACTGGAAGGACAATGAACTTGAAAATTCATGTCCTGGACCCTTCACTTACTATCTTTGTGACTTTGGACAATAACTAGCCTATGTGAGATTCAGTTTCTTTATCTATGTGAAGTGGGTATAAAAATCTTTACATATTTCACAGAGCTGATAGACAACAAATGAAATAATCTATGAGGAAAAAATTTGTAAACTTTAGAATGCTGCAAAATGGGATAATAATACTCACTGCACAGGGTTTTGTGAAGTTTCAATGAGTATAATTCTGAAAACATAGACCAAACAGAGTGTCTTATATTGTAAAGCTAAGACCAGATCTTGGAATAAGATGTCCTCTCCAAGTCATGGCCACCATGAAAGGCCCTATTTGATCAGTAGTATAGTCCAGATCTAGACTGTAAGCCTCATAAGGGCAAGCGCTCTCTCTCTCTCTTTTGTTCTTCATTGTAGCCCCAGCACTTAGTACAGTGACTGGTCCAAAGTGGTACTCAATAATAAGCACAGTGCTCATAGTCTCATAGACATGCATAATGGCTACCCCTCCTGGTGGCCACCTAAAAGTTTAGGTGTATTTCAATTTCTTGCGGTAGTCAGTATGCTCTTGCCATTCATAAATATATGTAGTATAGTGGATAGAGAACCGATCTGAGAATCTGGAAAACTGGCTTTGTCATAACTTTGACTATGTCCTTTTCCATCTACGCTTGTCATTCATTAAGTCATGAAATATTTACTGGATGCTTATCACCCAGTGTACTAATGCTGGGGATACAATGCAGATACAACTATAAACAGGACTTCTCTGCTCTCATAGCTCATGGTCTACTGGGAGGGAGAAACCAGTTCACAGTGATATAATACAGTGTGATGGCATTATACTAGAAGGAAGAACAGGGTGCTTTGGTACAGAGAATGCCCCTTCTCCTTGTCTGGCATACATTATTTGATTGAGCCTTGATTTGCCTCTTTTCATTTACCTGGTTCTGAGAGCACCATAGGTTTGCTCAATCCCTAACTTGCCTAGATCCCCAAATGTTATTTGACTGCAGCCTCTTCCTGGGCATTTAACATATGACTGTTCAGATCCAACTAGGTAATTCTCCTAGCCATGCATGATGCTAGGCCACAGAAAGCTGGCTAGAGTAATGATGAGTGATCATATCCACAAGATGGCATCATTGTATAATAATTGAACATCATGATGCCGCATGGGTTCTTAAATATACTCTTCTGTGGCATATTCTGGGATCGATTAAGTGGATGTCTCTTTTTATATCTTCCCTTAATCTTGAAATAAATGAGCAGTTTCCTTTCCAGGGTGTTTTGCAGCCCTCAGTTGCATGGATTGGAGAAATGAAAAAGCAGATTCTCTAGAGTCAGAAAAATTTGAGTTCCAGTACAAGATGCACCCCTGACTCATTTAGCGCACTTGGACAAGGTAAGTAAGATCTCTGGGCCTCAGTTGTCCTATCTAAAATTTAAAGTAATGGAATTACTTTCCCCATGAAATCTTTTTTTTTTTTTATGACATAACACAGGTAAGAGTAATATTGAATAAAGTGCTGTATAAATATTGAAAGAAATTATTACCTTATATGGGAAAAAATCAATCAGGGTAGATGTCACATGAAAACTCAGTATCCTCATGTTGATTAGAAGAAAGGTTCTGAGGCCTTTAGAATAGTCCAGATATTTTGATTTCTGTCACCTGTGACACATCTTGAAGCCTATGGTGACGACCTCATCAAAAGGAATCCCTCACATAAAGAAATCAGTTGTGGCAGTGTCATAGTTGTTACACTTTTCTTATGTTTGGCTTTGAACGATAATTTTGAAGGTCCTTTTTCAGCTGACAGCCTGTCTCCCTCCACCAGGAAGGTTAGAGAAAGTCACCTGTGGCTTGAATTGCCTAATAATAACAGCAGCAGGGGATATCTCTATGAGGTTTATTGCTTAAACAAAGTGCTTTCACATATCTTATTTCAACTAGGGCAGAAGCTACGGTGATCAGTGATATAGTGTGGGACAAGAAAATACAGACTAAGAAGAATGACAGGATTTGAAATTCTAGGCAGCAAAGGAAAATATCAAAACCTGGGTTCCACATAGGTTAGAGGTGGCTAGAAGTGAAGTAGAAAGGGTCTTAAGTCTACCACTTGTCTGGCCAAGAGAACACACATAAAAAGTTTAGGAGTTCAGATCAGGTTCAGAGTTTGGCAGGAAGTAAGGAGAGTCTAGAAAGACTGGTAGGTAGCTAAGATTTAAATAGGTCAGTTGGCTTTAGAATCTGACAGGGAGGGCCAGCCCGTGGTTCACTCGGGAGAGCGTGGTGCTGATAACACCAAGACCATGGGTTTGGATCCTATATAGGGATGTCCAGTTGGCTCACTGGCTGAGCGTGGTGCTGACAACACCAAGCCAAGGGTTGAGATCTCCTTACCGGTCTTTTAAAAAAAAAAAAAAAAAAAAAAAGAATCTGACAGGGGGAGAGGCTGAAGAAATTAACACTGAAGAGGCAGGAGTGAGCAGCACTGTCTAGGAAAGATGGTGGAGACAGGAGGATGGAGGAAAATGACTGAGATCAGGGAGCCAGGATCAAGGAAACAGATAGAGAACCAGAGACTGTTGGGTTTGAGATTCAGACATGGAGGTAATGGGTGTTACCCCTCAAAAGTGTGGGCATTCAGGTACCAAGCTGTAGAACTTAGACACTGAGAGATGAACTGAGCTGCAGATGGGCTGGGTAAATAAGCCCGAGGGGGTGATTTAAGTCAAACGTAGGCCTATGGAGGTAGTAACTGCTAATTTGCTCCCAATGCATATCTAGAACAGGCAGCAGGGTCGGGACAGGACATGCTGTGAAGGTGAACAGGCATACATCACAGAACAGTGGTGTGGAAGGTGGGGAATTATTCTCAAAAGTTGGTGTTCTTGAGTAAATCGCCACCTCTCCAGAGCTTCAGCTTCCTCACACATAAGATTGATAAACAATAGCTGTTTGACCTAGCTCTTACACTTGTCATGAAAAGTATGTGTTAATGTATCACAAAATGCTCTATGAACTGTAAAGGGCTATATAAATATAATTTGCTTTTTATGCTTTGTGGATTAGGGCCCTATAATCCAAAGTTCTTTTTTTTGCCCAATCAGGACCCTAGCTCTGTTCACTGTAGAACTTCTTTTTGCAGTGGTGTTGGGCTTAGCCAGGATCAAACGGAGCAGTTATTCCATTGTCTGTGATAAGTATCAGTGTTTCCTGGCATTAGCATGGAGAGTGGAGAGTTGAGAGTTAACAGGATGTGTGCTTAGGACCAGCTCTCCTCAGGAATAGCAACTCAAGCATCTTCCAAATGTAGTCTCACAAAGAAGAGTAGATTACTATAGTGAGTAATAATGAGTCACAAGGAGC
The DNA here is from genome assembly GCF_000696425.1 of Galeopterus variegatus. Classification (NCBI taxonomy): domain Eukaryota; kingdom Metazoa; phylum Chordata; class Mammalia; order Dermoptera; family Cynocephalidae; genus Galeopterus; species Galeopterus variegatus. Next base: position 111,039 of record NW_007728314.1, read on the forward strand.
AGTTTCATGCTCTTGCTAATGAACAATGCAGAGGAAGAAAATAGGGGCTGAGAAAAGAAAGGGATATAGAAATTGCAGAAATTCCAAAACACTAATGAAATTCTTCCAAATAAAAATAACTAACACAAACGTTCCAAAATACCATGCATGACAGTAAATTTCCAGGAATTAATGATTTGTGTGATTAAAATAGAAATTTGAAAATACAATTTGATTATGTAAATATTGCCTGGTCAGATTGACCAGAATAAGATAATTGAAGTGGGGTAGGAGATGTTGTCGAAATGCAGCATTTCATCTTTTATGGTGCCTCTCAAGTCCTGGCCTTATTAGTAAGGTTTTCAATGAATAGATGGAACACCAGTGATTTGAATTTCCTCCCTGTCAGGGCATATCTCTGGCATTTTACACATTACACTGCAGAATGTTCACTGCAGACAAATGAGTTAACGCCTCAGGCATTATTTCACACTAACTGAGAGGAAGAGGTGAGGCTAGTGAAAACAGTATTCAAAGAGGATATGAAAGGAGCTTTGCTGGATTTTCCCTGTTGAATCTCATTCCTTGTCAAGAATAAGACTGTGTTGAAGAGTAAAAGTCATTTTGTGCTTTCCCTCTACGAAAACCTAAGCAAGAATTTTTTTAGACCAAAAGGGACCTACAGAGGTCATTTTAAGTGACATGCCCTTCCCCCACCTCCAGAAAAACTGAGATATAATAATTGCCTTTCTTAAATTTTTTAAAAAGGAAGCTATGTCCTAATCTCTTCTTCTAAATTGGGAGTCTCTTCTTCTTCTTCTTTTTTTTTTTGGTGGAGGCTGGTATGGGGAATTTGAACCCTTGACCTTGGTGTTACAAGGCTGTGCTCTAACCAATTGTTGGGAGTCTCTTCTAAAATTTTTAACTATCTATCTACTGCTTTGTTTCACTGTTAGAAAATCTGATTTTCCTGATAGTTACGAATTAAGAATCACAGGTGAGGATCTGCCCATCAGAATTTTACATTTTATCTGAATTTCAAGAAGTTTTTGTAAAACGAAAAAAGCTTGTTAGTTTGCTTCTTCAAAACATAGGAGTCACCTTCAGTAAATAGCACAATATTTTTAAAGCTAGAAAGAAACTTAAAATCTGACTTCTCTTTTAAAAGATTACAACAGTAAAGCCCAGTAAAATAATTACGGTACAGACACAACTAAAATTAAATTTCCTTACTACTTAGGTCAGGGTACATTTCCTTCTACCATTTAACCTATCCCTTAAATACCCAACTAGAGGATAATTTGATTTCTCTGCTCCCACTCCAAACTAGTTTTTAAGAATAAAATACATTTCCACTACTCTAGTATGAGGGTAATTCAAAACTTGGTAAAAAAAATAAAATTAAAAGTACAAATCTTTCCATAATTTTTGGAAAGGGGAAGGTACTTTTTGAAGTACTCTTGTATTATTTACATGGGCTCTTGCTTAAAGTTAGAACAACTTCCCTGTCCTCTACATACCCTAAAAGTAGTTGGCAATGTTTCACTCACACAGGCCGAAAAGAATTCTTTCTCATTTAACAGAGTACACTGAAATGCCAACTCAAACATTTAAAAGATTTCTGTGGTATGGTTTGGGTTAATCTCATTTTGGAACAGTAACAAATTGAATTCTTCTCCATCTCTCTCTCTTTTTTTTTGTCTTTTTCGTGACCCGTGACCGGTAAGGGGATCGCAACCCTTGGCTTGGTGTTGCCTGCACCGTGCTCAGCCAGTGAGCGCACCGGCCAGTCCTATATAGGATCCGAACCTGTGGTGGGAGCGTTGCTGTGCTCCTAGCGTCGCACTCTCCTGAGTGCGCCACGGGGCCGGCCCCTTCTCCATCTCTTAAAGCCTTGCATATCTATTTCTGTGAGAATACACATTTATTTCTGTGGGAATACTTGAGCTCATGCAAAATACTGGAGATTTAAACATATATGAGATTACTCTTTTTTTCATACTTGGTTAACTATATTCTTGATTGTGAGGCCCCTTGAACTCCATTCTCTTTTCTAGGAAACTCATTTTCCTCCCTCCTTCAACTGAACCTAAATATCTGTAGAACGCAATTGCTTCACTAATGGGCAACAAATATGTCTTGTTAGCTGTGTCATAAAAGGGATATTTTCAATAGCATGGCACATCCTTGCAAACCACAAACTTGCAAAATTCTTGAGATTTTGAAACTGGGAGGGAGGAGGAGGGAATAGGGGAATTGCAAAATTAAGCTTACGAAGTTTTACAGCAATATGCTGGTCAGAAAAGAAAATCTACAACCTCTTTTGGGGATAGAATAAAAGGATTAGGGTTTAAGTCTCTAAAGATAAATTTAAGTGAGAAGATCAGATAGCACATGCAGTATGGTTTAATCATCATGAACTATACCAAAACAGAATAGGAAGTTCTTATTTATGATACAAGGTGTTTTAAGACCTGTAGCATTTCTAGAAATATATTCTAGCAAATTAATTTTTGGATGTGAGAAAAGAGTATTCATTACAGGAATATTCATTATAGCATTGTTTGCTTACACTAGCTAAAGTTCGGAAAAATTGGAATACTCAATTGGGATTGGCTAAATGTTGTTCCATCAATATGCATATTTAACATACAGACATTAAAAATGATATTTTAAAAGATTATTTAGTTATATGAAACAGGTCTCCAACAAATGATTTGAGTGAAAAAAAACAGGTCTCAAAACAGAATGTCCACTATGATCCCTTTTTGCAAATTTTAAGAAATAAAATTAAATATATGTATACACACATACATACTGATAGGTATATATACACACATATATACATATGCATAGAAAAAAACACTAAACATGTATATAGCAAAATCTTAACATTTGGGGATTCTAAGAGATTTTTATTTTTTTTCTGATTTATCCAAGTTTTAAAAAATTTTTCAAATGAATATTTGTCACTTTTATAAGGAAAAGAACAGTAATCATTTTATACATATATACATGATTTTAAAAAGATCATTGGGAAAGAAATACAAAAAAAATCATTGGGTAATAAGCATATGAAATTTGTCAATCTCTAGAATCTAGAAACCATATAAGTCAAAAGAATAAATAAGTTCAAAGACTGAAATTAATTGAATGAAATTTATGGTTAATGACTACATAAAAAGTGAGTATAAAATGTTTACGGAATGTCTCAAATGTGTTTGAAGTTACTGTCATAAATGCAGCAATCTACTTTCACAAAACCCCATGAACAATGCAGAGGGGGAGAACAGGGACTGAGAAAAGAGAGTGACATAGAAATTGCTGTCAGGCTGAATGGATGATCACTATGACCCAACAGCACTTTTCTGATGTCCTTACGTTTTCAGTCACTCTGCTAACTCACTTATCTGATACTGATTATGCACAAGGCTGTGTAAAGTTAACAGCTGAGACAGTGTTTGACCTATTCTAGGCATTCCATTTTGCTACTTATTTGTACCACACAACTCTAGAGATGGGCAGGCTACCTTAGTGATTTCAGCATCCATCTATACTTCTTGTGCTTGTCCTTATTTTACTCAAAACACACTCTGGTTACCAGTGACCTTTCCTTGAGTAAACAGTGGCTTTAAAAAACAAAGTTTGTCAATTCATTTTGAGCTCTGTACGAACACAGAAGTAATCGCTGGAACATGACTTGTGTTCTACCCTTTCCTTTTTCTTTCTTTTGGTTAGATAGTTGGGGTTCTACTCCTGCCTTTGCCACAAAGATCGATATAATCTTGGGTGAGCCACTTTGTCTTAGTGGGGCACAAATGACATGTGTGAAAGCACTCTGTGAATTGCAAAGCATTAAAAAATATAATGGTTATTGAACTAGATGATCTCTAAATTTCCCTCAAGGTCTAAAAATTTTTATTCTGTACTTTTGTTTTTATTTTTAGTGACCTCACTGATCTTTTATTTTTAGTGACCTCACTGATCTAGAAACCAGGAATTGCATTTTGGTACATTTGAGACTACTTCTGTTACACCAAAGCTGCTGCTGATTGAGTACGTACAGAATGATTTGTGACTTTAAAATAGCAGCACCAAAAACAGGTAATTCTTCAACCCCTTAGGCTGAAAGTTACTGCAAATGATACATGAATTTAAGGAGAATGCTGAGTCATGGCCAACATCTAAAAACTTCATTTTCTACGTTAAAAAAAAAAAAGAGTTTGCCTTTCTTAAACCTAATAAATTTAAATATCAAGATGTATCTAACTGGAATCACATTTGAAAAGGCTGTGGCCACTCATATAGCATTTTAATACATTTTGCTGGACATTGTCAGCACTGGAATAGTGACTACAGCAGGCAGGAAACAAATGAAGACAAACCAAATTATGTATAAAATCATCAGAGAATTAGAAAATTATATATATATATGATTATATAATTATAAAGTCATCAAGAGTTAGAAGGCTTTTAAAAAAAAAAAAAAAAACCGGTAAGGGGATCTTAACCTTTGAGTTGGTGTTATCAGCACCACACTCTCCTGAGTGAGCCACGGGCCAGCCCGATAGTTAGAAGGCTTTCTAAGAGTCATTTAGACCAGTAGGTCTCAGAGTGTGGGATTTCATCGGCTTATGTAAGTTCTAAAAAAAATAAAAAATGAAGTTAAACATAGAAGTGTCAACTTTTTATTTTGACAAATAAGGATATTAAAAAAACAAAAAAAACAACCATTTTATAAAAGGGCATTTTAATGACATATACAGGAAGATAAAATCTCAGAATATAAGTACAATGTGAAATTAGATAAATGAAAAATGCATCATACTTACTTATTTTTCTAACATCCTTATTAAAAATTTGTTAGAGACTTGTGCCTGCCCATACACACTGACCTCTGGGAATTACCCACCTAACCCACTCCATGCCCACCCTACTTCCACTCCCCATTGAGCATTTGTAACACTACACCAAAAAATCCCTTTAAATGTATACCCTACCCTCTTGTGGGGAACTCCTCAAGCTCAGGAATCCATTAAATTTTGGGTGACTGTGATAGAAAATCAGCAGTATAGTAGTTGTCCCTGGAAACTTCATGATGCTTACTTGGCTTTTTTCTTTCTTCTCAATTTTAGACCAGAATTTAACAGCAGAGGATTTTAAGCTGGTTAAAACATGCTTTAGAATGGCCAAAGGACAGTGATGTCTAATAGTGCTGATTTGGAAGTCAGGCACCCTGGGCTTCGGTTGTGCCTCAAAACCTCATGCTAAATCTTGGGCGAAATATCTTCCCCTCTGTTTAATCAAAATACCTTCCAGGATGAACCCTATTACTAATTATTTGATCGGCTTTCAAAGTTGCTATTAAAATACTACACTTTTTCCATTTCCATTTTAATGAAATTATTTTATTTGGGATAAATTTTTTTTCTTTTTATTCTTGTGATAGATTTTTCTGCTTATATTTTTACAACTGAGGTTTGACTCATATTACAGATTAAAGTATCAACCATGGAGCCTTCTTTTGTGAACATTATTACCAAGCCCAATTGCCCCAGGTTAAATTTTGTAAACCAAAATGTGGCCAAGATTTGATTCTTTGATCAATTTTCAGTAAAAAATTACAGTGTAAAGTTTTAAACATTGTCAATTTTATTTTGTAATAGTTCTTTCTACACTATTTGGGTCAATACTACGGTTTTCAACAAGACCAAGACATGGTTCGTCGTTTTTTTTTTTGAGGGGCGACTTTAACAACTTTTACTATGTGCAGTTTTTTCATTGCTGCTAACTTTTTCTGTTGATTTCACCTATCAGTGATATTTATAATGAACCAAATAGTAGATTTTTTTTCTTGACGATCAAATTTATCAGAGGGGCAACAATGTAAAGACAAGAGGCAACAGATAATTCCTGCTTCTCTCTTTTTTTCCTCCTGTAAAAAAAGAGGGTCTCCAACACTCCGTAGAGGGCGGAATTCTAATTATTTAGAGCAGGCTCTGCTAAAACCGGGAGCCCTGAATGAGTCCCTCAAACCCAACCCGCCCGGGGCTGCTTTTCTCTTCCTCTCCACCGGAGGCGACAGCCTCTTTCCAAACAGAAACAGGGCAGGTCCCAGGGAGTGCCCCGAATAAAGATCAAAGGTTAAAAACCGCCTCAAACAAAGAGCAAAGGCCAATTCCCAACTCCCAAAGAGGACTGAAGCTTCCATCGGCCACCAGAAATGAAGGTAACTCCTTCCTAACATGCACTCAAGGCCTGGGGCCGCACAGCCTTACAGAGACCGGGTGTGTCCCAAGTTACTAACAGGTAGAAAAAGTGAACATCAGAGACCGGAAGTGGAAGTGAGCCCGGGGCGGAGGCGAGGACAGGCCACGGCACGCCTGCGCAGTCAGCAGGAGTTGCAGCGCTCATGCGCAGTTGGGTGGTGACGGGGTGACGCTCGGAGCGTGGGCCGCGACTCTCACGAATCCGGTTCCGCCTTCCCTCTCGATGCCGACCCTTCGGGGCTAGCGCCCGAGATCTCTTTCCCAGAGTGCTCTGCGCCGTGAAGAAGCGGCTCCCGGGGACTGGGGGCATTTTGTGTTGGCTGGAGCCGGAGTAACAAGATGGCGTCGTCAGCGGAGTGACAGGGGTCCCTCCGGGCCGGAGCTGGCGGCAGTGGTGGCAGCGATATCGCCGCCCTAACTCACCGCGCCCCTTTTCCAGCGAAAGCTAGGCAGCGGCGGTCGCCCAGAAACAGGTGGCCGAGCCTGTTAACCGCGAGAACCCCCTTACAAACTGCGGCCTGGCAAAAAGAAACCTGACTGAGGAGCAGTGATCGGGTTCCCTTGGCAAGTTCTGGGCCCCGTAACGCCGGGAAAGGCCTCCGTTTTCCGTTTCTTGCTGCCGTCCTCCGCAGCCTTGCCCAGTGCACGAGCCCTAGAGGCCCCCGTCCTCCCTTCAGAGGCGTCGGGGCTTGGCCCCAGCCTCCATTTTCGTCTCTCAGGATGGCGAGCAGCAGCGGCTCCAAGGCTGAATTCATTGTCGGAGGGAAATACAAACTGGTACGGAAGATCGGGTCCGGCTCCTTCGGGGACATTTATCTGGCGATCAATATCACCAACGGCGAGGTAATCACCTGGGGTGGGGTTCACGTTAATGCTGCGACTTTCCTTACCCCCCCTCCTACCCCCAGTGCCCCAAACTGCTCGGGCCTCTTCCCACCGCATGCACGCACTAGGGAGGCCAGAGGGAGCCAGTTTTCCTGGCTCGGTAACCTCCCCATCTCTCTTTCCCTAAAAGGGAAGGAACCCCATAGAGACGCTGGTTGAACTGTGAAGTTTCCCAGCTTGTTACATATGTCCTTTAGTCGAGTTTTGTTTTTTTTAAACCATCATTTAAGGTGAGAACGGCAAAATCCTTTTTCTGTGACCTCCTTGGTTTTCTTCATACTTTTTATATTTAATCCTACTGGGGTTCTTGCTCCAATTAGGACAGTTTCCGATCGCCTAGTTCCTTCAAAAGCTCGCATTACGTTCAGAGGTCGCCTCTTTTTTCTGGATGAATCCTTTTCCTGCACTTAGAGGACGTGCCGATTTCGTCACTACCCCCTGAAGAGGCCTTTAAGGCTGGTTGCCTCGTTTTATAATTACGAAGAGAGTTTCTCTTCTCAACTTTCCCTTCCTTCTTGTAATCGCGACTTGGAACTTCGCTAATGTCTCCCCTCCTTTCCCTAGTGACATTGACTCCATAGGGATGTTGATGCCATCATCCCTTCTTTCCCCTGCAGGAAGTGGCAGTGAAGCTAGAATCTCAGAAGGCCAGGCATCCCCAGTTGCTGTACGAGAGCAAACTCTATAAGATTCTTCAAGGTGGGGTTGGCATCCCCCACATACGGTAAGAAATCATAAGCATATAGGCAATTCGCTGAGGGAAGTACATACAGAATGGGGAGATGGATGGAGGCAGGTAATGGACCAGCTGAATGCGGGGTTTGGTATTTGAGTTACTTGGGTTCCCTATAGCCAGTGGTTTCCTGTGACTCGTAAGTCACCGCAGTCACTGAGTAAATTTTAGTTTGCCAAGTTTTAAAATTTCAGTTAGTTACACTCTGCTCTATTTAGCTTCCGTCATTCTTCCTCTTCCCGAAGCTTTCATTTACAGTTAAGTATGAAGGTCCTCTTTGATCCCTATGCGGAAGGGTTGGCTGCTGCTTTTACGGCGGCACCTCTCATATTATTAGGTTTGTCCAAGAAATTAGATTTGAAGGTGCCACAGTGACCGGGCTCAGCCAGTTCGGGTTGCTATTGGAGTTGGCTTGGGAAATGGCTGCTCTTTTGTTGTGTTTTTGTTCCAACATGTCTTCCTCCTCCGCTTAGAAAATGGCGGAGCGACGTGACTCAACCCCATATTCCTGCCCTTTTCTCAGCTTGGGTTCATATTATGCTTCCTTGATTTCCCCTTTAGCAGCCCTGGGGGATTAAACCTTAGAAAAGCCAATAATAAAGCTGCAGGAGGCAGAGGGGTTTAAGGAAGGAGATGGCATAATGACAGTATGTTTGTGATCTCTGCCGCAGATGCGACATGAAATTGTTAAGTTATACTATGTAAAATCCTTCGTATTCCCCATAAAGGTGTTAATTATTATTTCTTTTCATGAATGGTAAAGTTTGGTCTATTTCAGTCTACTAAATTTTTATGGGTAATGGCAAAGGCAGTTTGGAAAGCACCAACTGTTGAAATTTACTTAAGTCAGTTGTAGTAAAAGAAAGCTTAATCACTTTACCACGGTTTGATAAGTAATTTCAACCTGTTGAGTTATTTTCTCAGTAAAACTTTACATTAGGGAAGTTGTGGCCTTTTGGGGATAGGGTATTGGTGAATGGAAATAGTAATAGTAACTAGGACAAAAGATGACCAGATAAAAAGACATTGTGTTTTCTTAGAGCTTTCAAGTAATTTTTTGACTTTTGTGATTAGAGAGTCTCTTCCTGGGATAGAGACTAAAATATAGTTTAAAACCCAGCCATTTTCCAGCAATACTCAAAAATAACATTTGCAAAAGGATCCAGAACAGTTGAGAATTGAATGGTATTTACTGTATACTTTTTCTGTTCTAGCTTCTATTTTTCAAATCTTGAATGAAGGACTGTATTGCATACATACATTAATTCTGATGTGGAAACAATCAAAATAACACTATCCTTTTAAAAAACTCCAATGCTGATAAACATTTTTAATAGAGAAATGGAATGATAAAATGTACTGTTGGTTATAAGTGATCAAGTATTACTTGGAAGAAAATTCCAAATTATATTATGAAGTAAAGATTAATGTGAAATTCAAGGCGATCCAGATTTCAGATTTTAAGTGATCCCCCCCCCCAAACCTACTGTATGGGAAAATAAGGCCTCTGACCCCCCCCCCCATTTGCTTTCCATCACCAAAGTTTTGCCTAGAATTTCATATAAATGGAATCATACAGTATGATGTCATTTGCGTCTGGCACCCTTCACTTAGCATAATTCATTTTTGAGATTGATCCATGTTGGGAGATTTTATAAATTTCACAAATTAGGTTGAGTTTAATGTATTTGAAATCATTTTCAAAAAGCATTAAGCATCTGGGCATTTTCAGTGCTAAACCCAAGTTAAGTGCATGCCCTTTTATCTGGTAGCTCTAAGACCTGATACAGACCAATAAGGGCAATGAGTAATATTCTGAATAAGCACATGAATAAAGGAAATAAGCTTGTGAGCAGAATAATAGGTATCTATTATAAGATGGTGAGTGCAGAGAGAGTTATGGTAGTTTTGAAAGCTGTTATGTGGGTGGGGCTAAAGAGATTAACCTGGCTTTCGAATTAAGGCTCCCTGGGAGAGAAGATGGGATTTCAGGATCTGGCTTTAAGGAAGAAAGCTTGGTGAACTGGTTTGGGAGGGCATCCAAGAATAGAGTGTGGCTTCTGGGAGTAGTTTCTAAGGCAGAATGTAATAATTGGATGAGAGTGGGCAAAGGGTAAATTTGTTTTAGGAGTGGTAGGTTTGGGTATGTAGAAACAGAAGTGGTTCCTTGGTTTTATTTATTTATCGTTTGTTTGTTTTTGTTTTTTTGGTGGCTAGCCCGTATTGGGATCCAAACCCTTGACCTTGGTTCAGTAAGGCAACATTCTAACCAGCTGAGCCAACCGGCTTCATTGGTTTTAAAGTAAAGTGTGAAAGAATGGTTTTTGCATGGAAGGGTAAAAGATAAGAATGATTTGCATAGACATTCTTTATTTGGGTGGCACCATCTTCCCATCCCCTCAGTATGTTCCCTACTCTTTCTGTATCGCTTATACATAGTATACTTAATATTTACTTGATAAATATTGGTAAATATTGAATTAAATTGACTGGTTTTAGCTAGATTAAACAAAGCAGTCTATGAGTTATCCTACTGTTTAGAAGTGTTGACACTAAATTGTAAAATTTAAATTTTGCAGTATTTATTCTTCATACACTCATCCCCCTCCCGCTCCCCCCTCCCTTCTGTTAAGAAATTCTATACAGGTTTTGCTTTAAGATACTTTGGGATATCTCAAAACAAGGGTACCTGGTTTACATACCTAACCTGCCTCATCAGGTCCTTTCTGTGTAATTTGAAGGACCTATTGTTAAGTATAAAAGCGTAGCATCCAGTGTAAAGAGCAAGAATGAGAGAATAGCATCAGTCTGTTGATATTTTAACATGCTAAATCTTTCAACCTTCTGAATTGACATCTGGCAGCTCACTTAAAATACTGTTTCTGTTACAACCCTACTTTTCTTTGTGCCCTCTGAATTGAATTAACATGTTCTCCAAAGAAACAGATATTCTGAAAAGAGGACTTAACTAGACAGATATTGGAGGTTCGAGGTCTAGGTCTGCCATGTGGTATTGACTGCATGATCTAGGGTCAGTTTCTCAACCCCTGTGGGCCTGTCGGTTTCCTCATCTATAAAATGAAAAGAAGATTTTACTAAGTAATTTTCTAATTTTGTTGGGGTGGGAAAGGAGAGTGCTGAACTGAAAGATTTAGGGTTCTCTGTCCTCCGAGAAAAATATTCATTTCCATTTGCTTTTGCCTACTAAGCTTTGGGGTAGGGAGGTTTGTTTGAACAAGTCTTCCCTATTTTAATAAAAGCTACTGGGCTAGTTGATCTCAGACCTTTCAGTTTAGAATTTTAAGACCTGTTTTCAGAGGATAGTAGCTAGAAAGCATTTCATCAAAAGTCTAGATCTTACCTTTGAATATTATTTTAGGACCAAGACATACCACACAGGATTCTTAAAAATGTCATCTGCTTCAGGTACACCATACATTGATGATTTAGGAGGAAGTAAAATAATGGAATATGTGAGGGCACTTCAAAAAGTTCATGGAAAAATAGAATGAAAAGATAATACTAATCTTTCCAAGAACTTTTTGAACTACCTTCGTACTTTTATAGGAAAGTCATTTATAAAGATGGGCAGAGACTTGGGAAAATTGTTGCCACCTTTTTTGCCCTTTCTGTCTGAATGTCAAATATTCTAGGAGATTATTTATAAAGTTCTAGTTAATCTTTACTCTTCACTGTTAAAAAGCAGTGTCAATTTTAATCTTACCTTTTGGCACTGAGCATATATCCTGTGAATAAGATTGTAATACTGTTATTGAAGAACAAAGATGACAGCTGTATTGGGTATGTCTTCACTAAAATGTTACGGATTACTAGGTGCACAAGAAATGTGATTTTTAACTTAAAGGGTAACTGAATCCATGGTGTAGTAGAGGTGATTTATATTGCCTTATGGAATAATGTAATAATGCTAGGTAGCATTTTTGAGTTGGACAAAACCTGAGGGTGCATGTAACCCAAATCCTCATCAGACTAATTGGACTATTTAGTCTCAGAGGAGTTACTAGAGTCTCCTAACTCCCAGTTCTCCTAAGAACCATTATCACCTTTATGTCAAGGTCAAATCATACCTGCTTGCTTAATCCACGCCTTTCTATTTGATGCTGGAGAGCCATACTTTGCTCCTTCACTCTATGGCATTTAGCCTCATACAGAGAAGCTGAAAAGCTGTCCTATAAATGTAAGTAACCTATTATTTGTATTTAACTAGATGCTTATAATTCAGGATGTTCTTATTCTGTGGAATGCAGGGTAAAAACTTTTGTTGGAAGTTATTAGTTTATATCTTAATTTGGAGTAAATACTTGTGAACTATTTAAAGTGTACGGGTTTTTACTTCCTCAGTTTTAGTCATTTTTAGAGATGGATCATTTTGTTTCCAAATATATTTAAGCTGTACCTAAAGTATCACAGTAAGGTTTTTTCATGGTCTGTCAATATTTAGTAAGGAACTTGACTGTCAAGAATTCTGTAAACGGAGGAAACAAGAATATGAAGCAAATGTTACTAATCGGATTTTTAAAATCAGTCCTTGAATTTAACAAGTTTTTCTGAGGTTATGTGAATACCTTCATAGCTTTCAATGAATAAATACCTAGTTAAAATGATGCTTTTTTGCTACTGTTTTTGTTTCTAGGACAATCTCAGATGGCTTTTAAAATTTTGGATAGCCAGTATTAGCATAGTATGGACTAATGCATGTCTTAATGGGATTTTGTTTTTAAGCAGCTGTCTTATGTACAGTGAAATGCACAGATCTTAATGGGTGGTTGGATTAGTTTTGACAAATGCGTACACGGGTGTAACCCACCTCTCTATTGAAGTAAAGAATATTTGATTTTTCTTTACACAAACATACATAGTACCAATTCTTGATAAGCTCCCTTCTGTGACATTAGTTTTATTTTGCTTTAAAGTTAGTCTTTTGGATCACAGTTACACATTATTTCTTCTGGATTTGATGTCCATTTGCTCATATGCAGGACTACCGGTTGGTAGTCTGTTTATCACTATGAGGTATGCTATAGGATTTACTTGACAAAATAATCAGATGGTGGTGGTGGTAGTGGTGGCAGTGAATACTCAGTGGTAATTGATATTCTTTACCTTATTCTTCTGCTTTGAAGAACTGGAATACTGCCTTTCCCTTGTCTGTGATCAATGGTATGTGTTGCGGCCGTTTTAATGGGGACTTTGGAAGTGCTGTGCAAAAAGGTATAGTTGAAGAGAGTACATTTGGATCCTCAGTAATATGCAGGGAAATGGAAAGAGCATTGTTTTGATATCCTGAATTATGGTTCTGTGATGCCATCTAGATTTGAACCTAAGACTGAGTTCTCTAATTTGTAATGTGGACTTTTATTTATAAAAGGGCTTTTGTAAAACCAACTAAGTCTTAAGAGTTTTTTAATGTTTTATGTAAATTGATAGAATCAATAGGATTAAAAATGCCTCTTTCATTCTCTGATACAGTAATTTGTTTTGACTTTGAGGTATAATTGCCATTCATTTGTTTGTTTGTTTTTTGTTAGTTATTTTAAAAGGTGACTGGTAAGGGGATCTTAACCCTTGACTTGGTGTTGTCAGCACCACGCTCCTGCAGTTGAGCTAACCGGCCATCCCTATATAGGATCTGAACCTGTGGCCTTGGTGTCATCAGCACCACACTCTCCCAAGTGAGCCACAGGCTGGCCCATGCCTTTTATTTATAACATTTATAAGTACTATTGCAATAAGGGAGTAGTTGGTTGAATTTGGTATGGCTAAACATTTTTACAAACAAGAAAAAAAGTCAAATATTATCTAGGCATTGCACATGATCTCATTTAATCATTACAACAGTCCTGTAAGTTGGGGGTTCTTATAAAGTGAGTCAGAGTGGTTAATTTGCCTGAAGTCACACAGCTAATATGGGATTTGAACAGATGTTACTGCCTCTTTCAACTATACCAATGGTTTCCAAATTTTGCTATACATTGGGATCACATGCAGACCTTTAATAAAACACGACATCTGGCTCCTAATCTCAAACATTTTGATTTAGTTGGTTTGGGATATGGCCTAGGTATCACGATTTTTTAAAGCTCCCCAGGTGATTCTGATGTGCAGCAAAGTTCAGAAACCACTGTACTATACCATATTTCCAGGATTAATGATTGTTGCCTTCCTGCCCAACCCCATCAACCTCCGTCTTTTCCTAGAACAACAACTTGATAAGGCTGGATTCTTAAATTATGTACCTCTTTCTTTGAATTAGGAAGTTAATTCAGGAAATCCTGTATCAGGCAGCATGGTACTGAAAAGTACATTCTAATCCCATATAGTCAAATGCTTTGATTTATAAAAAATATCTAAAACCGATATGTGAAACTATTTTCTTTTCCTCTTCATATGTTTTAGATGCATTCCTACAAGAATGCATTCTAGAAATCCCTTAAGGGAAAGAACAGTGTTGGAAGGGGGTGCTGTGGGGGTATGGAAACTATCTGTATTTTCTGCTCAATTTCTGTTAACCTAATACTGTTATAGAAATAAAGTCTATTACTTAGAAAAAAAGGGAAAAACTATGCTTGCTGATAGAGGTGTCTTTTGTGTTCCTTAGCATAGTGCTGGGTATAAAGAAAGCAGTAAATAACAAAATTCTGCTTTATTGTATCTATATGCATTTACTTTTTAAATGGAACCCTATAGAAAGTTATTGCTGCTGCACATATTTATGAAATTTTAGACGTACCTGGTGCATATTCAGTTAAGTCCCTCAGTTCCTAATGGGAATATTCACCAATTCTGTGATACAATTTTTTAAGTAGTCAGTTGAACCCACTAGCTGACTGCCAATTTACAAATGGAAATGTGGCCATACTAGTTCATTTAGTTTTGAATGCTGGTATAGAGATACTATTATATCTTTTAGAAGCTCATGTCTACCGTTAAAAAAAAAGAAAAAAGCTCATGTCCATTAACTTCACCATAAAGTCTTACTTTTGTGGATGTTCATCACCTTAAGTACCCATTAGCATCTATTAGTGGGGTTGACCTTTTGTAATTTCTCTTGGTTTTAGTTCAACATCAGGAAGTTGCTTCTTAGGGCAGCTTTTGTACTGGAGTAGGATATTTTTTTTAAAGGGAGAGAAGGTGGTGACAGTGGCTGAAGCATACATAGTATAAATCATCCGTATGTTTCATTTGTGCCATCATCAAGTGTATACCACAGAGATTTGCAAAGGAAACTTCTGAAGTTGAGGTTGTCCTGTATTTCAGCTCATCTAGAAGCTCTGCTCTAAGTACTTACCTGTTACGTTTCTCTACACTGCCAAACCATTCTGTTCTCATGGTGGCTTTTATGGAAAGAGGAGTGTGAGATCTCATTTAAAGCTACTTTGTTGGAAAGTCATAGCATGGAATTTTTGTAGTTTTGCTTTAAGTTCCAAATTTTCTATGTTTTAGTTATGTCAGAAGTGTCTAACACATTGTCCTTGGTGACAATTGGAATAATGAAATTCTTCTAGTTTGCCTGGAGTTCACACTTTTACATAAATATTTTTTCCCTTTTCCATTTCTTTACTATGCTCTTCACTATTTATTCAGGTTGGATTGTTTTGTTTTGTGTTCGTGTGTTTGCACTTGATTGAAATGATTCTTACCATCAAGCTCCATTTCTTGAAGTCCTACTATTCCCTTTTTTGAATCTTCATAATTTTTTTTTTTTTGGCAGCTGGCCAGTATGGGGATCTGAACCTCTGACCTTGATGCTATAAGACTGCGCTCTGTGAACCTCTATAATATTAATAGTTTATATCCCTCTTACAGAAGTGAGTGTTGTCAGCTTCAACTCTTCAAATGAGAGTGCTCATGGTTGAAACTGTCCTGGTGAACTTAACATACTTTACAATACCTTGTACAGTACTTTGTAGAGAATAACAAGCATTTCTTCCATTCAGTCAAAAAATACACACACACACCCCTATGTGCCAGGCATTGGTTAAGATACTGGGCACATTTCAGTAAATAGACAAATTTTGTGAGGCTTAGATGATTTTTGAGCCATCTGCTGTGAGCCAGGCATATAGTTGTGTATTTGTCTCCTGCTGTAAATTAGGAGGAAAGACGTCTAAATCTCAAATTGTGTGAGGACATGAATGTTTCCTTAAAAATATAGGGATAGTGTACTGAGTATGAGCCTCAAATGGTACCCCTGAAGCAGGTAGAGATTGCCTTGGTTGGTCAGGTCAGAGGGACCCCATAAAGGCTCTACTCATGTGAATCCAAGTCAGCATTTCTCAAACCTCACCATGTGTAATAATTACCTACAGAGCTTGTTAAAAATGCAGATTTCACTGCCTTACCTCCAGATTTCTGTTTGACGAGTTGTAGAGTGGGCTGAAGTGTCTGTGTTTTTAACAAGTACCCTGAGTAATTTCTGCTAAAGACCAGAAGACCACACTTTGGGAAATTCTGTGCTGAGGTTTTGGCAGTCAGTTGTATTGAGCTGTTGGCTGTTTGTACTTGACTGAATTAGCAGATTTTGCTGAGAGTGCTGTGGCCATTATAGGAAATGCTATTGTCTTGGTTGTTGGCATTTCATAATTATTGGGTAACTGCTTTTTATAGTAAAATGTAATTTCTTATTTGTGTAATGCTTCATAATTTACTAAGTGCTTTACATAGACTATCTCATAATTACCACAATACCTCTTGATAGATAGATGGGGCTTTATTAAAAATCTTTGACCAGTGAGCGAAAGTAACTTACACAGAGTCACAGAGCAAGAAAATGACAAAGCGAGGACTAGGAACTATGTTTCTGGCTGCTGGTCTAGTATTCTTGGTACTATATTGCATATACTGTTAACTTAGCCAGCTTTCCATTGTTTTTAATTATGTGGTCACTGAAGGACTTATTTTTATGAGTATTACATAGGACTGTATTATTAGGTCAGGTTTCACAGAATTTATGGGTAACTATTTATGTATTTATTAATGGCATTTTTCTTTCAGATTGTTTGGTTCCTTTCTAGTTAGTAGCTTGTGTTGCCTCTTCTGTTTTCTCCTTTACTATATCTTTTGTAACATTTCCAGCACAGTCCTGTGTCCTTTCTTCTGTACTTGCTACTTAAAACAAAAGTTATGTCAATTGGCATAGTTTTTTGTGGGTTTTTTTGTATTCATTTTCTCCATTAATGTAGAGAATTTGAGTTAATTTTTCCTTCTGTATACTTCTCAGATACTGTTTTACCTGGAATACTTAGGTCTATTTAAAAAGGATTTGCTCAGCAAATTAGTTAATGTAGAGTGTGGGAGAAATGTTCCAGATAATCAAAATTATTTGTTCTCTTAATAAATCTGTATAACTCATACTTATAATGCAAAAATGATTCTAAAAGAAGCCATTTGGTTTCTGAATAGTATACTAAGGGATATTTTGTAAGGAGTATGTTTGATTTTCATTATTTTCTTGCTCAGACGTCTTAATGTACATGTCATATTTTCCCTTTTAGAGGAGTGAAGGTAAGTTACTTGAGCGTTGAGAATTTAAGGTTTAAATCAGAAGTCAGGAAGTAAGGGGCTCAGTTTTGATATTTTGGAAGTCGGGTGGGTGGATGGTTATGGTTTTTGACATGTTGAGTTGAAGATTTCAAGCTACCCCAAATTTAACTCTTGTTTAGGTGTATATAAGAAGCCCAGTTGTGTATACTAAAGTATACATAATAAGCCCAATATATAATAGGTGCTCGGTAAAATAACTTGACTCAGTGATATGGTCTGAGGGCAATCTGAAGAGGGAGTAAGTATGTAAAATTGAAAAGATAAGCAGAGGCCAGATTTTGGAGTTCCTTATATGAATGAAACTTGTTCTTTTTTGTAGGTGATGGGGGAGGGGCCTTAGTTTTTACAGCAAAATGGCACAGTGAAACCATACAGGAGTGATTAGAACTAGGAGTATATTTAGGAAGCTAATACAGTAATCCAGGCATCTTTCAAAATTTAGCCCATACGCTAACTTTTCTAGGAAGACTTTCCTTTTATCTTCTAAATAAATTGCTCCCTCCTCTGTATTTTGTATTAACTTTATTGTTGCGTGGTTTTTTGTTTTTGTTTTTTGGCAGCTGGCCAGTACCGGGATCTGAACCTTTGACTTTGGTCTTATAACATAGTGCTCTAACCAACTGAGCTAACAGGCTAGCCTGTTGTTGCCTTTATATTGCACTTGTCATTTATCTATTCTTCTAGCCCTTAAGATGCCTGTAGCACATATCTGCAGCATCAGACACATGTTAGGTGCTTAATAAATGTCAAGTCAGACTAGAGCAGATTTGGGGAAAAGATTTTTTAACTTCTTTAATGAGATAACTTAACCACATGAAGTTTGGTCTATTTAAAGTATACAATTTAATTTTTTAGTGTACATACAGCGTTAACCATTACCATAACCATTACCATAATCCAATTTTAGAATATTTTCCTATCCCAGAAAGAAAGTTTAAGCCCATTAGCAATCACTGTCCATCCTGCCCTCCCCCCAGCTCTAGGCACCCAGTAATCTACTTTATATGTTTATATGTTTATAGTCTTTATATGTTTGCCTTTTAGAAAGCATTTGATCATGCTTCTGTAATTGATATTATGAAAACTAAGGTATATTTCCCATTTCCCAATGGAAAAGTGTATTTTAATACTGACATCTCCTTGGAGCTTTCAGTTCTCCACCTGCTGTTCCCAACACCACCAGTACCAATGTTAAAGAGAGCATTGGCAACAAGGACTGATGGAAATCAGGAGATCATTTGTGATTTTTGAAATAAAACTTTGGGTAATATAGAGGGAATAATTATATGACTGGGAACCAAGAAAAAATGAGAGTAAGATAGCAGATATAACCAGGCTTTCAACAAATTAACCAGTGAAGAAGAAAATAAGGTGATCTTGTACATACTGTGTACCAACCTTTACTGGCTACTCAGAGTTTCTTGTGAGCACCAAGGTTCAGGCATATCCCTAACCCCCACCCACCCCCTCCACCTGGTCTTTTCCATCTGTCCTTTAAGAATAAATTTTACTTTCTCGGAGAAACACCCTGATGCCTCCCTCTAAAAAATAGATTGGATCCCTGTAATTTGCACCCCCTCAGCACCCTTCTTTCCTTCAGCGTGTGTTATTTATCTCTCTACACACTGCACTGTAAGTCATGAAAGCAGGGATTATTTGGTTTTGTCTTGTTAGCTAATATAAATATTGAATGGATAAGTGAACAGTAGCTTCAGTGGTGGATAGTGATATGTATCAAAGAAAGTTTTTTGTTTTTTTTATGATTTTTCAGAGTTAAGGAACATTTACGCATCTTTGAAGGCAGAGGACAAAGAACGAGGAGATGGAGAAATATTAAAATGTTTATTGTGATTCGAGGATCTTGGGGATGATACTATGAGCAAAGGATTAGTAGTAAAAATTAGGAAGGAGGGTTAAGATATAGAAGAGGGAAAACAAATTATCTTAGTTCACTGTATTATTGCTGAGTAAAAAATATACATCATTCACAAATTTTAGATCTTATTATACAGTTTACCTCAAAAATTGGTTTACGACAGGGGTTCTTAACCTTGTTCAGGGATATCCCCCATCTGCACCCCCACAAGGTCTGTGAACGTGGACAGCTAAAAAAATTACATCTTTATTTTTATGAACCTCTAATTAAAATCTAGTATTTCTTTTTTTTTTTTTTTTCCTTTTTGTCTTTTTTCGTGTCCGGCAACGGATCGCAACCCTCGGTGTTGCTCCCACACCTCGCTCAGCCAGTGAGCGGGAACCGGTCTGTATGTGGGATCCAAACCCTCGGCGAGAGCGCCACCACACTCCCAAGCTGCGCACTGTAGCAGTGCGCCACCGGGCCGGCCCTAAAATCTAGTATTTCTTTCAATTATAAGTGTAGGCAAGAAACCCCATTAGTGTTAGCAGTACCTGTGGCTTTGTCACCAATAGAAATCATAGTATTTTCATATCACATTATTATTGTTGCAGGTATCTCAAAATATGGTTTATGCTACTAGAAAATTATAACACTTATTAGACCTTCCTGTATATCATATTGTTTAGTGCATATTTATTTAATGAAAGCATGTATATTAATTACTGTATTCCAAAATTGACTTTTTAAAAATAATTTTATGGTAGCTAAATTTCACTATGGCACCAAAATTATCAATTGTTGGTGTAGAACAAGTTACTGCAACCCCCCTCCCCCCAACTTGTTTTGACAGGTACTTGTTCATTGTGGCTAAATGTATTCGTTGCAGAATTGGTTGAGCCAATATTTATTTGCTTTTCTCTTCCTAGTGTTGTTCAATTTTAAATTACTTCCATGCTTGCTAGTGCCCTTCCCAGAGGTATGAAATTATAAATATGAAGGGGAAAAGTCAGCTAGTTAAAAAAGGTTGAATAGTTTTGGGAGAGGTTCAGTAACATAAAAGATTGAATTAATATCTAAAATTTTTTGAAATAATCATGTTACTAGAATTGTTCTTATTACTGTGATAGCCATACCCAAATCTAAAATTACAGTTCTTTTTTCAGTTAGCTCGTCTCTAAATCAATTCTCAGTATGGAGAAATAAACCTAATAATCTTTGTGTTTTTAGTTCTAGTCGCGTATCTTTACAGTATCTGTTTTCTTTCTCTATTAAACCTGACTCTCCAGTTCTCTGCAGTAGCCAAACCAGCAGCATTGAATGTCTTTCTGTGGTGAAAATGCTCTGTATCCCAAATCATTTCAAAGTTACTTCTTCTGTAAGTTGTAAAATGATGCTTTGTTTTGTTTTTTTCAGAAATTGTCTTAAAACCTAATCCATAGTAATATGGGGTAAAAATTATGTTACTGATGCTTTAAAATCTGAATTATATTTTAAATGTGAAATTGCAAGAGAGAAGGAAATAGATTGATGGTCTTAAATTTTTTTGATGATAGGAGGATTCAACTTTAGATCATTAAATTCTAGGTATCATTCAAAGTAAAATAAGGCCACAAATCAATGGAGCAAATAAATTTAAGGGGAATGAAGATTACACAGTAACCTTGATTATGAAGAATTAGTAGAAAACCAGAAGGAAGTAATGCACATTTAGTCTGGTGTGTAGTTCTTCAAAGGGGCTGAAGAGTTGTAATGAATCAAAATGTAGTTGAACCTGTCTTGCATTATTGGTTCTTTCTTTAAGATGAATGCCATTAATTAATAAGATGGAGTTTAGTAAGTACAGATAGTTGTTAGGCTAAAGGTCACAGTGTCTAGTACCCAAGTTCATAGATGCTTGCAGCTTCCAGAAGTGATCAACAAATGAATGAAATAGCAGGAAGATTGGTGACTTTTGAGACTCTAGGGTTTCAATTGAGAATAGAGAGATTATGCTGTGGTAAAGTGCCTTGCTTTTGAAACCTGGTGATTTAGGAGGTTGGGGGGGGGAAGGAAGTGCCTTTCTTAATTCTGTAAATGAATTGTTAGCACCAGAACAAGCACACATCAAAAACAAAAACAAATAAAACAAATAAAAAAGGAAAAGGAGCCAACATGGCATGATCACAATAAGAAGTAGGAAGGAAGGGAATATAGGAAAAGATAAGAATTGCCTGTAAGTAATTTCTCTGACCCAGATAGTTTGGGCACTGTTTAACTATGGGAAGAAGAGGTATCTATAATTTTGAGACTTTATCTCTGTGTAATGAATTGCAGAATTAATACTGTTAAGAATGGCACATGCAGATATTAATGTATAGGAACATTAAAAGGAGTTCAGAGAAAAGAGAACAGGGTAGCTGGAACAGTTAGCAATAGCACCCTAAAGGAGGAGTTTGAGCTGGTTCTTAGAGTTCAGCTAGACCAAAGTCTTCATTTTTTTTTTTTTCCTTTTTGTCTTTTTTACTGACCGGTAACGGGATCGCAACCCTCAGTGTCGCGCCCGTACCGGGGACTGGCAACGGGATCACAACCCTCAGTGTTGCGCCCGCACCGCACTCAGCCAGTGAGCGGGAACTGGTCTCCACATGGGATCCGAACCCTTGGTGGGAGCGCTGCTGCGCTCCCAAGTGGCGCACTCTCCAGTGCGCCACCGGGCCGGCCCCAAAGTCTTCATTTTTTACCCCCAGAAAAATGAACATAAAGGTTGGATGATAGTGTAAATAGGTAAGAGTCTGTAATAAGTTTGATAGACAGTGTCTTGAGAATCTTGTAGACGCTATGAACATTGGATGTATTATATAGCATTGATTGGGTATTTATACTTTTTAGTTGTTTATTGAAGACTCTGACATTAATAACCTAAAAATAGGAAGATAAATAGTATAGGAAAAGACATTTACCTTTGTTAAAACTGTCACTTTTAAACTTTTATAATTATCTGGCTTATTTGAATCAAAGATGAGTAGATGCTTCATGATGACCTTATACTTTGAGTGCAGGAAGTGTTTTTGCATTCCTTGTTTTGTTTTCCTCATCTACCAAATCATGCACTCCTTAGCCTGTTACAGCCTTCTAATATGGCTTTCATTCTTTCATTCAGCCAATGTTAATGAGCATTTCTTTTGTACAAAGCATTGGATACTGAGAATATAGGGTGTGAACAAGACAAACACAATGACTGTGCCTATTAAGCTCATAGTATGAAGGAGAGAACCCACATTAAACAAATAATTATATAGTTTTTGCTCTTATTTTTGTCCTCATCATAGTGATGGAATGAACATATATTTGAGTACTTTAATCTGAATTGCGTATTTTAATAATTATACTGATTTATCATTTTTGGAAGTCCCTAGGTATCTTAGTAATACTTCATGTTTCATTTCAGTCATTTCATTTCTCTTCTAAGATATTTCCATTTTTATAGAGGTTTCTCAGAGAAAAGAAAACTCGTAGTTTGAAATTTCCAGCTATAATATAACTCTTTGTGATTGGTCCCCATGTCATTGTCACTCCCTCCCTATTCCCCCATTTCCAAGTTGCATACCAATGTCAAGGCTAATGCTAAATTACTGATTTTAATTATATTATGTCCCATCCAGAAACTCTGCTAATAGTTCCCTGAGTTATTTACAGAACAGGAGGAGTATAAAGCTCTTTAGCCTTGAATTCAAGAGTCTATAGTATAATATAGCCTGAAACTATCTGCCACCTTGACTGTTCCCTTTGTGGGATCTCATGATCCATAATGATTTGTTGTTGCCCCTGCCAGAAATGCCCTTTTCTACCTTCCCTATCAAAATATTATTCATCCAGGCTGCCCATTTAGTTCACTTAGTTTGAGGATGATGCTGGTAACAAAAAGTCAAGGGTTCCTGTACCAGTCAGCCCCCCAGCTGTGTGTGTGTGTGTATGTCTGTATGTGTGATATATATATATAATTTTTTTTCTGTCTTCCTTTAGAGTCTGACTGGCAGCAGACCATTTTCACAGTACCCCTTTATATAGTTTTAGTTACTATTGATCTTTGTCTGCATTCTGTTAGCATTTTCTGTCTACATCATTGACTTATACATGTATCATCTTACATTTGTGCTTTTTTTGTATATCTTAAATTTTCAACTAGTTTTAGTTTGGATGTGGATTTAGGGGAGATGAGAGCAGAGAGATAGGCATTGCCTTCTCATAGTATCTTCAGACCTTAAGGTACCTTTTTTATGTTCTAAGTAAGTAATGATGGTTGTATAAATTGTGAACTCATTCTTCAGCCTACTTTCAGGTAACACTGAAGTCTAAAGGTATTGATTTGAAACAAACAAATGGAAAATGAGACCCCTGAACATTAAAAAAAAACTTTTATTTATTTAATTACTTGATTCTTGGGCCAACCCAGTGGCTCACTTGGGAGGGTGTGGCACTGGGAGCGCCGAGGCCGCGGGTTCGGATCCTGTATAGGGATGGCCAGTGCGCTCACTGGCTGAGCGCGGTGCGGGTGACACCAGGCCAAGGGTTACGATCCCCTTATCGGTCACAGGAAAAAAAAAATGATTCTTTGGATGTTTTGAACCTATTAAGAAGAATAAGGTCCAAATCAATCTGGAGTTCTTTTTTTTTAATCTCATAGATAAATGAGTACCTACAATATCCAGATCACATCACCACAATGCACTTAGTAGCAACATATCTTGTACTTAACATAATAAAAAATATTTAAAGGGTAAGCCCTGAGTTTCTAGCTTGAAGGTACCTAGAAAGTGGAGAATAGGAATGATGTTTTGTGTTGGTTTGTTTCAGATTGTCTACAAATTTAAGCGACCTTAGAGAATCAAGTTAATTTATTACCCAGGTTCTGGAAAGACTATTCAAAACAAAACAGTAAGCTCTTATCCTACCATTGAGACAGAAACAACAACAAAGTAACAGTATGTGAATATTGTATTATCAAGGGGTCAGATTATGGATACAAGCAATAGTCAATGGCTGTGGGAATTCTGTGAAATGGGACACCAGTGTGGGATAGGCTACATAAGGAAGATTTCTTTGGCATCTGGGTTTTAGTAGGTTGGAATTGAAAGTAGAGAATTTCTCAGAATAGAAATGTTTTCTATTTCTCTTCTGAGAAAGAAAGGTGAAGGTAGAAACTAAGAATAAGTATGATTTGAATAAGCAAGAGACCATTCCTAGTTCCTAATCCTTATGTAATAATGTCTGGATAAGTTAGTTGAGGTGGAAAGCAGAGAAGTATGAAAGATAGAAACACTTGTCTCATAGATTTAAGGAGTTATAGTACTAATCTCTATAGAGCAGAAAAACCTAGTTATTTTAGAGCTGCGTGATTGTTCTGCAGAGAAAAATATCTTTGAAACATTTACATTTCTTCTTTACATCGAGAATAGTATGTCTTATGTTCACACCCTTAAGCAAGGAGAAAAATGCCCAATAATTTGATTTTTTTTTTAAGTGTGAATTTTTACGTGAATTTATCTAATTCTCCCCAGTTTCTAATTATTATGGGAGTATTCTGTTAGGCTTACTTTGCAGATGATTTTTTTTAAGTGTTTTATGAAATCATGTTAATTGCATGAATATATGAAGTATGAATAATTGCCTTTTACATTTCAGGTTTATACTTGGACTTAGATAGGTAGTTGCAAAATTTGTTTGTTTATTGTAGTTTTATGTCTGTTAGCCATCTGTGGAAATCTGCCTATGTAGAGATGAGACATGGTCTTATGAGAGTTGGTTTTTGCTGTCCCTTTTGCCTATTTGGCTTTTTGTGCCTTTCCCACACTTCCTTAGCTCTTTCTGAATTTAATGTTCTCATTTTCTTAAAAACCTAGATAAATTAGATTTGTATTAAAAATCTGCTATAATTCTTAATAGTATTGAACATTTATAATGGCAACTTCCTGACAACTATCTAACACACATTTGCTTCTGCAGTTAAGAGGAAAAAAAGGAAACAACAAAATAAAATGAAGAAGAAAAGGGAAAGGAGAATACAACTTATTCACTTTATTTTTTTATTTATGTATTTACCTTTTAATGTTGTTTTTTGTTATGTATTATGCATCCCTATTTCCCTACTCCCTCTCCACTGTCAGCCCCCCCCCCCCCAAAAAAAAAAAAAAACAACATTGTGAGCTTCTTTCAAGTAAATATTTGAATGAATGTAAAAGGTGTTGAATTCCCATGTGGAGAATAAAGAGTAGACAGGGGAAGATAGCAGCAGCTTTGTTACATGGCTTAAGGTATAATAAGGACAGACTGACTCTGTTACTATCATATTGGCACATTATATTTTCTTAGGCTAGTGGGCAAGACCTTTAGAAGGTTAAGCAGACACTCTTCCCACTTCAGGTTACCTTTTTCTGCAAAGAGGATGTGAAAGTGGAATCTGTTTTGTGTGCTTACTGGCAGTTATCCATGTCTCATGTTTGGGAAGTAGTTCTCAAGAATGGTTGAAACAAGTCATAGGAAGGAACTTGAACTAAGCTTAGCCCCCTTTGGATCTTTTACTTTCAACATAAGATTCTAGGGAACGTATTTATTGATCTGAATATGGGACCTAGCTGAACAGGTCTGAAATTAAAGCTGATTTGAGGCTTATTTATTTTGTTTCCATTCTCAGTTACCATGCCTGAAATTCCTGCAGTTTTGGTAGATGCCACTGAGAGATAATGTTAGCGAATGTCCAGGACCACTCGTTAGAATAGACTACTTTCTTAACAAAGAGGCACCAGAATAGCACACCTATGTAGTTAACTTTGAATTTCTAGAAAAATATAATTGTCAAAATATTAAATCTTCACCCTCTAGTTTTAATCTTATTTTTCTTTGAATCTTTGGCATATATCAGCAAAACAGCATATTAGCAAAATTTAAAGAAAGAAATAGCACTAACAGCACTAAACATTTTCCCATTAGACTGATATAATTGTTAGGCTTTTGATGTAGATTTTGGTTTTTTTTGAAAAGTCTCTTCTCCCCTTTTGAATATTTTAAAACATATTAAAAACTTTCGAAATATGGTAAATCTTGATATCAGTTTTTATTGAGCTTAACAAAGAAATTACTCTAATTTAAGCCTTAAAATTACTTGCACTTTTTTTTTTTTTTTGCACATTTTAAATATTGGTCAACTTTCTTTTCTTTTCTTTTTTTTTGGGGGGGGGTGTGGCTGGCTGGTACAGGGATCGAACCCTGGACGTTGGTGTTATCAGCACCATGCTCTAACTGACTGAGCTAACCAGCCAGTCCCAGTCCAATTTACTTTCCAAGCAGAATTTGTAATCTACCTAAGTTTGAAATAAAAATGGTAGCACTTATCTTTAAGAAAATACCCTTACTGGAATCACAAGCATTAAAATTTGAAATCATTTATTGCAGTGATTCCCAGTCCTTGGGGAAAATGAAATGAGCAGTTGGTACTCCTTGAGTTATTGGGGACAAATTGTATAATAACACAATAGCACAGAAGGGGATGATTAAAACATGATTCTGGCCAAAAGCAAATAAATGTCATCATCTCCTCCTGTTAATACCAGTTACGATCTGTAATCTGAAACTAAGCAAAAATGTGACTCCTTTTTAAAGAAGGACAAGTAACTGATTAAATGCAGTTTGGTGGAAAGTAGAACAGGAGTTATTGTAAAAGGAATCTTTGTTTCTGAAATGTTTTGGAATGACTGATATAGTCTCCTTTATTTCCAGTTAGGAAGTCCAGTGAGAATAAGGAACTTGCCCAATGTCACAGGAATTAGTGGTAGATGATACAGAATTCACCTGCCCTGGTAAGAGGAGTGTTAAGGCTGCCATGCATGTCCTATCTTTATAGGAGAATAGGGTCACTTGACAGAAAAAAGATCTTATTACTCTGATTTATACTGAATGAAGGAAAACTATTTTATTCCTAGGGTGTAAGAATTTGAAAAATTCAGTGATTTTAAGTGATAATCAGCTTTTCATAATGTCCTTCCTTTGCCTTTTCTCCTTTTGTTTTATTAGGTGGTATGGTCAAGAAAAAGACTATAATGTGCTAGTCATGGATCTTCTGGGACCCAGCCTTGAAGACCTTTTCAATTTCTGTTCAAGAAGGTTCACAATGAAAACTGTACTTATGTTAGCTGACCAGGTATGTAAAATTTTGATGAGAGTAAAAACTGGGTATACTACTATTGACTGTAATTTAATTGTTCATAAACCAGCGTATTATAATCCTGTGTGTCACTCTTTAACCTTAGGATAAGCAAAAAAAGATTTAATAGTAGGATGTACTCATTTAAGTGTACTACTCTAATGTGACTTGTAGATGTTTTCCTATGGATGTAGGACAAAAACTAGAATTATATTGGTTTATTACTCACCTGTAGACTAGTAGTTTTCAAGCTACTCCTTCAGACTGAGTTTTAGTGTTGAATATAGATTTTCTTGTAAGACTTTTTTTGAAGAAAGATTGCAGAGTGTGTATATCTACATGTGTGTAGAAATTTTGGATAAATTAAGCAAATTGAATATTGTGTATTATGTGTGGGACTTATAAAAACTGTATTTTTGAGGAAAATAAGACACTGAAGTAATTTAAGGAAGAATTTTTGACCAACTAGATGCTTCTTGAAGTAGTGGATTCTCAGCCATTGGTAGTATTTTAAGTAAGACCTGGAAGATTTTGGAGATATCATGAATTAGATTTATGCATTGGCTGGAGGTTAGATTAAATGGCTTTAAGGCCAAATTTTAGATATTTTGATCTTAAGAAAATGAGTAAGAATTTTTTTTAAAAATTAAGGTTGGGGGAGATAGGGTCAGGAACAACCTTGAAGGAAAAAATAATACAGTAAGATATATCAAGGGATTTACAATTTTTAGTTTTGTTCAAGATTGGTTACCTTCAAGGGCAGGAAAATATTGGAAATACCTTAGTTTAAAATCAGTGTGCTCATAAAAATGCTGTGAAAAAGAATGACATTTCTTAAATATAGATTGGATGTCATAAAGGAAAATGAAGTGGTAAATAGAACTGGCATTTGAGGTAGAATTTTAGAAAGTCTATAAATTCAAAGGATTAGAAAATAGTGCTCATTTTCTGTAATTAGCACCTGATATTCCCCAAGCTTCTTAACATAAAAACTACTGGGTGGCTCAAGCAAATATTAGCAAATTATGGTGTTCGATTTGGGGCACATTATACACTTACTCATTGAAAACCTTTTAATACGTTTTAACTAACATGTAAATGAATCCTAATGAAAGAGTTTTAGCTTATATTTTGCAGGCTGATAAGCATTCATACAGTGAATATATGTTGAAAGCCTACCACCGTACTTAACTACTGCGGGGTGCAAAGAAGACTAAGAACTTGTCCATTCCCTCTAGGAACTTAGAGACTAGGAGAGAAAGATGGAAAAATAATACGTTCAAAGTTCTTTGCTAGAAGTCTGTGTTGGGTACACTGGTAACATATGAGAAAGAATGTAATTCCGGGGAAGGGTGTTGCAAGAAAGGTTTCATTTAAAGCTAAATCTTGCTCTGTAGATGATAGATAACACTTCAAGTAATATGTGCTGTTAATTGTCCTTCATTTGACTTTTCCCCAGTAATAGTCACAGTTTAATAGTGGGTATTACTTAGCTAGCACAAGTATGTACATTAAGTGACCTAAATATTTTTACTTCCTTTAAAGGGTAAATTGCTGCTGCAGGTAAAGGAGGTGATATTTGTACATTGTATAAGGGTATAAGTAGTTTAAGTCAGGGATTACCAGTTTGTTTTCAAAAGACATTTGTTAAGGTAGAAATTTAGAATCTGTAAATCCATGGTAATAAAAGCTCTAGGGAAAATGGGGACGAATGAAAATAGAATCATGATACATACTACTGAGAAGAGCAAGAACATATGGGTAGAAAGATAATGTTGGCAGTTTTTGGATATGGAATACGTTAAAAAATACAACTTCTGGGCCGACCCCGTGGCTCACTCGGGAGAGTGCGGCGCTGGGAGTGCAGCGGTGCTCCTGCCGCGGATTTGGATCCTATATAGGGATGGCCAGGGTGCTCACTGGCTGAGCACGGTGTGGGCGACACCAAGCCAAGGGTTGCTATCCCCTTACCGGTCACAAAAAAAAATACAACTTCTTAGTAAATATCTTGCAGAAAAGACAGACATAATTAATAATATAAAAATTAAAAACTTTTTTTTGTATACAGGAGATGCTGCAAACAGAAGACAAATTAAAAAAAAATTAAATCTATGTGCATAACAACAGATATGAGTTGTCTATATGCAGACAACTCCCAAAAATTAATAAGAAAAGGGCAAGCCAAAAGAATAATAGGCAAGGAATTTGATGTTTCTTAGAATGTAACTCCAAATCACCAGTTAAAATGATCAGATGCCCAAACTAAGTGGTAGGGAAGTAAAAGTAAGGGGATACTCTTTTACCTGTCAGATTGACAAACTTTAGAAAGAACTGAAATAACTTTGCTAGTCAGAGAAAGAATACTCTCATACTACTGGTGGAATATTAATTGTTATAGCCTAGTTTGAAAGGCAGTCTGATGTTATTTGTCAAAATGAAAAATATACATACTCTTTAACCCCCCAACTCCTCATAATTGTATGGGATTTATAGCCCGTAGAAATAAAAGTACCGGTAGATAAGGATATATGTAAATTAATCGTGTTATTGTTTATAGTGGGAAGAAATTGGAAACAATGAGAGTACTGTGAATTGGAGAATCATTACGGGAAACCTATTTATACCATGGAATATTTGTAGTCATTAGAAAGAAATTTAGAGCTATACCGTTTCACTTGGCATAATTCCAAGAAATTAAGAAAAGCTTGTTAGAATGAAATGTTTAATATTCAGCTTTTGAATAGGGTTATATAAAATCTTATGTATGGAGAAAAACATGGGAGAGTCCAAAAAACATGCAAGAAAGTAACCTTCAGCATATCTATGTCCCCATTTACATAAAAGATATATGCTTGTGTTATAGATACCAATTCCCAGGAATGTTTAGTTAGAACAAACAGATGAGAATAAAATGAATAGAATGCTTCTATCTCAGTTTGAAACAATAACAACTACTTATAACTGTATCTACCCAATGGTTGTCATCTCCCATTCCTGTGGGGGTTGGGGGGGGTGTTGGTGTGCGTGTGTATGTGGGTGTGGGTGTGTGTGTCTGTGTCTGTGTGTGTGTCTGTGTCTGAGTTTATATGTGTATGTATTCATATATGTTTATAAGAATAGTATGGAAGTAGATCTGGGTAGTACCAAGCTGTTTTAACACAGGTTACCTTAGGGGGCACTGGATTGAGGGTAGAAAGCTTTTACTTTATTTCATTTATTGTAATAACTGAAAGAATTCTAAATGTATTACTTTTGTAATTCACAAACACCAAGTTTTCCTATCAGGTTAGACCCTGTCATATTTTCAACCGGTAATATTGGAAGGACAAGCCAGAGAACACTGCACATTTATGCTTATATATCCATCAATCTAGAAATAAATAGAGAGCTTAGTTGTACTTTCCACTTAATTTTTTCTTACGCTGTCTTTGTAAACTCTAAGTAAATAATTGAGATTTTGAAATACTTGAGAAATAATGTGTTGCTTTCTTTTGTCACTTAATTCTCTCTCCTTCCTTTCCTTTTTTCCAGATGATCAGTAGAATTGAATATGTGCATACAAAGAATTTTATACACAGAGACATTAAACCAGATAACTTCCTAATGGGTATTGGGCGTCACTGTAATAAGGTTAGTCAAATGCTCTTTGCATGAAAGAACAAAGAGTAAAATATCGACAAGAATTGCTTTGGTAAACTTCCAATCTTAAAAAGCCATAGTAAATTGAATTTGCTGTTGATAATTGCTTTAAAAGATTGTGCTAGAAGGATAATCAGCTAACTCTATTAACGTGGTAACTTGAAATAAATTCCCTCCAACTTACCCAACCAAGGTTAGTTATCTATATGGAAATATAAAATTCCAAGGGCTTTATAATAAACTGTAATTGTCTGTTATTTAACTGGTGAACAGTTGAATTTATTTTTCAGTTCACTCGAGTAGTGAAAAAAACCCCATATACTTTTCCTCCTGAATGCTAAAAATCAGATTTTAACCTTTGGCTCTGAAGTGTGGGTTTTTGTGCTTGTGCCAGCGTGGGAACCACTGACCCATCTGTCACCATGGTGTTAACATTTGCTGACTGAGCATGGTTGATAATGAGAATTCTTCTTCAGTCCTTGGATTTGTGTATTTAAAAGGATAACTTTGGGGCCTACTTCAAAAGTGGTTGACAGTTTCTTACTTAGGTGCCAAGTTGGGTGAGTTCTCCCCCCTCCCCTCTCCCCTTTAAAAGGAAAATATAGACAAGTGAAATGAACATTTGTACAACAAAACTAGTGTTTATTGGGGTCTCTGAGATGGTTCAACTTATGGGGTGATTGGGTTTTAGTTAGTGACGCATGATTGCAGTTAAAAACTAATTGTGTTGAAATTTTTTCTGCAGTGATTAGCTTTATTGAGTGAATTGCTTTCTTTATCAATTCAATGTTGAGCTCGGGCAGACAGGCAGCATTGGCAATGCACTAAGCATGTTATGATCTGATGATCTGATAGAAATTCTAAACTTCAGGGCAACTTGGGGGCTTTTTTGTGTTTTTTTTTGTTTGTTTTGTTTTTGGAAGGAAGATTCCCATTTGTTAAACTATTAGGGAATGTTTGGTGTTTTTAGGTCTAGCTATAAATGTTTACCTTTGTTTGCCTGTATGAATGCCAACTTGGAGCCATTACCATTAGAACTGGTGTTATCTGTTAATGTGTGAGATATTAATGTTGGTCTGACCCAATTTTAGGAAATGAAAATTTTTTTCATTGAGTTTTAAATAATGAAAGGCGTTTAAATCTACGTATAACTTATCTTGTCATTCCCAAATTGTATTTTTTAAAAAATATATTATGTAGCTTCTCCCTTTGAAGCATCCAGGTTCTTGTTATTACAAAGCCTGGTAATTTGTTTGGAAAATAATTACTGATCTTAATTTTTTGGGACAATTTTGTCAGTTTGACTCGCTCTGATCTTTTTGTGGCCATTTCCTAGCCTTCTCCTTCCCATTTTCTTACCCCCTAAAGACCCGTTATCCCCATGTGATCCCTGTTCTGCATGGTGACATTGCAGTACATGGTTTTGCCTTAAATTTAAATAATGGCCTAGATAATATAATTTTGCACTTTTTTCCCCCGTCCTTAAGAATAGCTTGTTAATCACACAATTGTGTTAGGATGTCCAGGTTGCCCGGTGGTGAAAATCTTTTTAGGATCTGTGTCCTCCCTAACAGATATTAAAAAGAATTTTGTGAAACTGCTTGCTATTACACAGTTTGGGAGAAATCCTGGGGTAGAGGGAAGTGTTTTACTCAACTAAGATTTAGATTCTAGGTGTTGCTGTTGAACATTTTAGATTAGTGTTTTGTTTATGTAATTGGTTTTTAGTGTTTTCTGTATTATAGTTTGAAAAATGCCAGTTATGTAAGACTGGGTTCTTTGGTCAGCTTGTTTCAGTAGTTTTCTATTGATGGGGGAGAAAGGTTTTGGGGGGCTTTTGAGGTCGAATTTTAAAGTTAAATTTCTTATTTGGAAAATTGTCTGAATTTGATATTTTAGGAGTGGCTACTCCAACCTTAGTGATTTTGTTCATCTCTTCCTGTAATCAGCCCTGCATGCTTATGAAAATAAAATTTAAGGTGACTAAATGCCTTCTACCTCTTCCTTACTGAAGATTTTTTTCCCATATACAATCTTTTTTTGGGGGAAGGGCAGATTGTGGTACCAAAGATTGCAGATCTAAATTCCCCATTTTTGATTAAAAAAATTAAAGAGCCAAATGTCACCATTGCTATCCCTGTTTCAGGCAGTGACACAATATAGTGGCATTAAAAACCTGAGTATTCCAGAATTCAAATGTTCTTAAGCATGTGATTCTTATTTGGAAAACTGAGAAGCTACAGTGCTTGGTGGAAGAAGGATGGCATTTGGCTACCCTGTTCTTTCTCTAATGCCTCGGTGTTGCCTGTCTGCGCCGGCCATTGTTGCAATGTAAGCAATACTGTTTGATGCACTGCCACCCTCTATTGTCTGTTTAGTGTTTAGAATCTCCAGTGGGGAAGAGGAAAAGAAGCATGACTGTTAGTACTTCTCAGGACCCATCTTTCTCAGGATTAAACCAGGTCTGAAACTGTCTCCTATTCCAACCTCAATCCCAAATTCATGTGCTTTTCTTTTTTATTGTTTTATTTTGATTATTTTTGTTTTGTTTTAATTCTGGAGAATGTAGATCTTGCTCAAGCACCTCTTACGTTGGCATTATTCAGACATACTTGGCAAACATACATTACTAAGATGTTTCTTTGTGGCTTTGCTTAAAACTTGTAAAGTTTAGATAAAACCAAAATGAAAATAGGATATTACGTTTACATCTCTGACATCCATATGAGGAAATGATATGTTGGTCTAGTATTGAAATTCTATACCTAGTGGTAAACTTGAGATAGACTGTTTAGTTTTTAGAAATGTATTTGGAGTTGTAGAAATATATTTAAATTCAGTTGCATCGCTGCTGTATAGTGAATATGTGCTGCCTCACCTCTCTTCCCCTTACTTAATGAACTTGAGGTAAATGTAGATCAGATTTTAGATCTAGTTTTCTAGAATGGATTTACCTCAGTCTGAATTCTCAACTTCCACCAAATAGATTCTTAAAGAGCATTATATGCTCTGGAACTAGAAAACATTGCATTCTTAATATAACAATAATATAATTTAAGCACTTATCAAACTGTATGGTAGAGCACTATAAATAGTACATAAGATAAATTAAATGAATGCATAACCTCATGATTTAGTTTTTGGCAGGCTAGATAAACACCCCAGTAATTTTCTAAATATTTAAAGAAAATGTATGCAGAGCCTTTCTCATTTTCTTTTACTTTGTAGAGGTTAGGTTTTTTTTTACTGTATGAATTTTAACACAAAGGAAAATAGACATTTTTAACCACAAAATTAAAAATTTTTTAGGTATGTAAATTTTCATGCTCCTGAACAAATGAATCTTAATCATTCAATTTAGTATATACACTGAAAAGGAGGTATTAGCATGAGTAATCCAAAAAAAACCCCCAAAATACTTTGTAGTACAAGTTGAGTATCCCTTATCTGAAATGTTTGGGACCAGAAGTGTTTTGGATTTCAGATTTTGGAATACTTGGAGATACTTAATGGTTGAACATCCCTTATCCAGAAATCCAAAATGCTACAATGAGCATTTCCCCTAAGAATCTTGTCAGTACTCAAAAAGTTTCATAATTTTGGAGCATTTTGGATTTCAAATTTTTAGGTTAGGTATGTTCAGCCTATACCTTAATTATCCACATGTATCATTTGGGTAATTGTTTAATCCTTTTCCATATTGCCCACTCTTATTCCAGGGACTACCTCTTGCTGTTACAAATGTTTCAGAAATTCAAAGTTATTTTTATTCAGGCAGAGTACCGACTATTGTGACTAGATCTTGGTTGGGGAGAGTGAGTGGATGGTGGGTAATTAGGCACATTATAAGAATATAGTTTTTTAAAACTCTGGTGCCTCAGTTTTACTTACCCATTCATTTACACATTTTACTTGTGTTTTGTAGCATAATCATTTAATGATTTACATATGAAGTTGTATTAAATTGTTTATATTCTGTATTGTATAGGTTAGCTAAATTGTGAGGTAAAGTGACCTTGTGAATTTTTTGGAACGGCAGGGGAATTTGAGCCCTGTTTAGGAGAAAAATTGCTGCAAGTACTAAAAACTAAAATTAACAAGTGTTTCTGAAGAAAATGTACCTCTATTGAATGTAATTAACCCCAATTCATCAAACATTAACTTATTTCCATGTCAAAGAATTCCTTTGAAGAATAGGCTGCATTCTTTAAAATAGGCACAAATTTTACTTACATGTAATTAGTAAAAATCCACAGATAAAGCAGCTTGACTAACCAAAGAAATTTGCCTGTGTCTTTGCATATACAAGCCTATAAAATATACATTATCTTATGCTTATTTGATATTGACTTTTTCTCATTTTGTTCTGCCTTTACATATTTATAGCTGTTTGGTTGTATCCTTAGTATCATGTGGTTTCATGTAAACCGTTCCATTATATGTCTATATTAATTTTTAAGTTCAGAGCATACAGAGAGCTACTAACGAAGCTTGATAGGTACCCAAAGGTAAAGAGCTACAAAGAAATTTTTTACTTTTATTTCAAGTAGTTTCTTTTCAGTTGTGCGCTGAAAATAAGATAGCTTTGTTCAGTTGTGACATTTCTTTTCCTGACTTATTTTCAGTTTTTATAAGAGGAAATTTTAAATTGATTTGCTTTTTAGTTTTGATATTAAAGATTGAAGTGTTTAAGAAGATAGTGTTCATATATTTTTAGTCTTCTTAATAAATAATGTTTCCTCCTTTAGCATTGTGGAAGGAAAGAACTCTAGTGAACACTGAATTTCTGTAAAGCATTCTTTTGGTTGCGAGAAAGTGTCTGGTTACTGAGTCACACGAGGAACTATGAATGTAGATTTAGACATGAATGAAACTATCAGACATAATCATGTCAGAGCTATTCCCCTTTTCCCTCCATTTTGAAGTACTAAGGAAGCAATCCCAGAAAATATCCCCTAAAGGAAATTCTATGTACTAATTACTGTTCGTTCAAAATCTACGTTTCTTAAGTATATTTTAAAAATACCTTGAAGCCAAATGCCCTTTTGTGTTTATTTTTTTCCATGTTTTCTGTTAAATAAGAATCTGCAGAACTTAATCATAATTTTTGTTTTGCTTAACAGACACGACATATATTTCACTCATTTTTAACATTTGTATACTGAACCGGTTTTCATGTCAAGAGAAACATACAGTGTGAGCTTTATTTCTCTTAGTGTTTTATAACACTGACTTTCCCATATTCCTATAATAACTTGATTGCTTAGGAAGGGAGCTTAGTCTTACTACTTAAAGAGCTTTCATTATCTAATTACATTTTACTAATAATTTAATCTTCATTCTTTTATAGTAGACTAAGTGAAAATAAGTATCTTATTGTTTACATGGTAT
This sequence comes from Galeopterus variegatus, assembly GCF_000696425.1. NCBI lineage: Eukaryota > Metazoa > Chordata > Mammalia > Dermoptera > Cynocephalidae > Galeopterus > Galeopterus variegatus. Next base: position 147,533 of record NW_007728314.1, read on the forward strand.
TAGAAGCTCAAATGTCAATTTCTTTATCGTCCAAAGTATAACTGAGAATAGGTTACAGTACCTGGCTCAGATAGGTGTTACTCATGCTCCTAAGAGAGGCACTTGGTCAGATCTTTTTAACCTAAATCAACAACTTATTTTATTCTTTTTTTGACATAGACCCTAACAGGTTAGGTTATCAGATTTCCCAGAACATCATAGATTATAAACTGTTGCAGAAGGGACTCTCAATAGCCTAATGGAAAGAAGAACTACAAAATTTAGGCATAACTAGAAAAGAACAATAGTCTAGAGCTGTGTAGTGTAAGGGCACATAAACCTGCCTGGCTAGATAATCTTTGTAGACATAACTTTATTATAGCATAGTATAATAAATGATTTTATGATAAAGGTCAAAATCTTAAGTTAAGGTTATTTATTTTTGCTTTAGAAGGTAGGTAAGCATATTTTGGATTTCTTTTCAAAAATAGTGGGTTTTTTTCTTTTAAAAGTTTTAGTTGTGGAGAATAAACTTGAATTACTTAGGGAAATCAGCTACATTATAAATGAGTACCATATTCCCTGGGCACCATCTAGATGAGATAGCACTAAACATTTTTTGTTCTAAAATACTAGTTTTGTTTTAAGTTAGCTCATTTATAAACTGCTTATTGTAAACCACCATGATTTAAATGCTAAGTGCCTTTTTTAGATTTTTTTTTTCCTTTTTTTTTTTTTTGTCTTTTTTCATGTCCGGCAACGGATCGCAACCCTCAGTGTCGCGCCTGTACCGGACCGGGACCGGCAACGGGATCGCAACCCTCGGTGTCGCGCCCGCACCTCGCTCAGCCAGTGAGCGGGAACCGGTCTATATGTGGGATCTGAACCCTCGGCCGGAGCGCCTCTGCGCTCCCAAGCGGCGCACTGTAGCAGTGCGCCACCGGGCCGGCCCGCCTTTTTTAGATTTTTTAAATCAACTTGTTATATTTTTGAGAAGTTCAATCTGATCACAGGCATAATATCCGTGCAGGATAGTAGAATGTAGTGCATGCTTCTTTAGGAAAGACCTTTTTTTGTTTTATTAATAAAAAGTCTTGGTTTTGTTGGCAATATCAGGTTTTCAGGGTTGTCTTATTTTAGATAATAAACGTTCTGTTGGCATACTGAAGAGTGGCCTTTGTAGGAGGGAGAAGTTCCAGATAGCTTATGTCTAGATTTTGAAACCTCATGCTTGTTTACCAATAGTAACAGGATATCAGGTTTCATTATGGCAAACAGCACACCTGTCAACTCTGATGTTAGGCATATATACATTTCCCCACTTATTTTTATAAAAACAGGCTCCTAAGTGTATAATAATGAACTGGGCCTGTGCAAATGACAAGGATAAACTACTAAATTTAACTGTTTTTTTTTAACTTGATTTATTGGCGAGGACTAGTGAAAGCTTATTGGGGTGTTAAGTCTGTTCATTATCTGTTCTATTTAAGATACTTTATTTTGGTATATTTGAATATATAGAATAGGTGCCATTTAATGAGTAAGAAGAAGTATAATTGAACAAGGTTGGAAACCTAATGTCTCTTTATTTCTCTTTTAAAGTTATTCCTTATTGATTTTGGTTTGGCCAAAAAGTACAGAGACAACAGGACAAGGCAACACATACCATATAGAGAAGATAAAAACCTCACTGGCACTGCCCGATATGCTAGCATCAATGCACATCTTGGTATTGAGCAGAGGTAAGTTTGAAAATTGAATGTGCTTAAGAAGTCCGTAGAAGAAGCCATTAATGGGTTTTAAAAATATTTTAGTTTTTTACAGTGTTTAAGGATGTCTCTTGGCTGAGGGTTTGAAGGATGCTTATTAATCATTTTACCTGCTGCTTTACAGTGCAGAGAAGCCAGTTAAATGAGATCTTTTGTTTTCTTTGTTGAAGTCTGTCTCTTGGGGAGAAAATATTGCATGATGGAAAATTAGAAACGTATACGCAATTTTAATGTTTCTTTTGCTGCTGAAGATAGTACCAATTTTTTTAATGCTGAGCTTGAGGTTTTGTATTTTAGTGATGCAAGTTAAGTTTTGGGAAGAATGTATTGTTTATTTTTACAAGGAAAATGTCATGAGAGTCCTAATAAACCAAAAAGGGGTTCTACTCTTCCAGTGAAATACATAAATTAATATGATCTAGTTTAAAATAAAAAGTGTCATAATCTCTGCTCTTCCTGTTTCTTCACTTGAGTTCTAGTTTTTCAAGTTCCCTTCATCTTTTACCAATCATTTTTTTGCTGTTAAAAAAAGCATAGAAATAACAAATGATGTACTTCTAGATTAGAGGACTTTATAAGAATTTCAAGCATAGGAACTATCCATGAATTATCTTAATACTCTGGGTTAAACTATAATTTTACTTTTTCTGTATGCCCGAGTATTACCTATCCTTAAATACGTGTATCTACCCAAATATGTGTTTGTGTGTGTATATAAATACATGTGTATGCGTGTGTGTGTGTGTGTGTATACACACACACACACACACATTCATATAGGAGTTTAATTAGCTTTAAAATGTTGATTCATTTCATCACCCCTAAAAAAAAAAAATTTTTTTTTTTGAGAGCTACACAAAGTGGTCTGGTACTTGGTTCCATTTTTAACCTCATTTAGAGAGTTGTTTAGCTAAATCCTTTTTGTTCTTTAATAATTAAAGTGTAACACTGTGTTGGTTTTTATAATTTTGGATTTTATGAGAAAAATTTGTTTAGAGGTAACCTATTATGGACTTTTTTATTACCTTCACTAAGTACTTTTTTGCATAGGACACCAAATAGCTCTTTTTTTCTCATTTGGGAAAATTTCTTTTGTGTACTTGGCTTTTTTTCGTGTGTTTTCTTCAGTAGTTCCAGTTTATGAAGTTACATTCTCTTTTCTAGTCGCCGAGATGACATGGAATCATTAGGATATGTTTTGATGTATTTTAATAGAACCAGCCTGCCATGGCAAGGACTAAAGGTAAACCAGACTCACACTACCAGTTTCTTTCTTTC